>NC_137784.1:31205133-31339220 GCF_963455305.1 Plecotus auritus
GCACCCAAATATATATCAATATATATCTATATATCTATATATCTATATATCAATATATCTATCTATCTCTATATCTCTCTCTCCATATATATATATATATATATATATATATATATATATACTTTTAATGGACTTTCAAAGAAAGATCCACAGCAATACAGTAACAGTAGGGAAACTTAACATCCCACTGACATCACTGGATAAATCTTACAGACATAAATTCAACAAGAAAATAGGCCTTAAATTACACAGTAGATCAGATGAATCTAACTGGTATTTACAGATCATTTCAACCCAAAGCAACAGAATATACATTCTTCTAAAGTGTACATGGAACATTCTCAAAGATATACCACATGTTAGGATACAAAACAAATCTATACAAATTCAAGAAGATTCATATAATACCAAGCATCTTCTTGGATCACAATGGCATTAAGGTAGAAATCAAATACAATAAAAACCTCAAAGACATGGAGGCTAAATAGGATGTTATTAAATAACTAGTGACCCAGTGTGCAGATTCATGCAGATTGAAAGGAAATTAATTAGAAGGTGGCAGGGGGGCAGGGAACTGGGTGAGACTGGCCAGATATGCCCTGGAGCCAACCTCCTGTGGTCCCTTCTGGCGGGACACACTTTGGGCAGAGACGCAGCTTGAAGGGCATCTATGGAGTGAGTGGGGTCCCTCCGGGAGGTGGGGTCCCTCCGGGAGGTGGGGTCCCTCAGCCTGGCCTGTGGGAATCGGTCTGAAACCGGCTCTCCTACATCCCCTGAGGGGTCCCAGAGTGTGAGAGGGCACTCTGCAAAGTTGCTATAGTAGAGGGTGTGGAATGTAAATGCAAGTAAACCAGACTCGGGGCCGACAGTGCCCCAGCAACAACATAACCCATGGCCAAAGGTGGAATTGCATGGCCCCTTGAGGATTGGGCTCCCTCCTCTCTGCTTCTGGGGTGCATCACCCAAAAACCGCCGCTGCCAAGTTACCACAGCTCGGCAGCTCCTGCATTGAGTGTCTGTCCCCTGGTGGTCAGTGTGCATCATTCCTACTGGCTAGTTGAATGGTCAGACGGCTGGATGGTCACTTAACCTTTTATATATATAGATGAGTGGAATACCAATGAGATCAAGCAAGAAATTAAAAACTTTCTGTAAACTAATGAAAATAAACGAACAACCACCCAAAACCTATAAAACACAGCAAAAGCAGTCCTGAGAGGGAAGTTCATAGCATTACAGGCCTACCTCAAGAAATAAGAAAAAGCACTAATAAACTATCTAACCCTACAACTAAACAAGTTGAAAAGAGAATAGCAAGGAAAGCCCATTGGAAGTAGAAGGAAGAAAATAATAAAGATCAAAGTGGAAATAAATGACATAGAAACGAAAAAACAAACAAAACAGTACAAAAGATCAATGAAAACAAGAGCTGGCTCTTTGAAAAGATAAACAAGATTGATCAAGCCTTAGCCAAACTCATCAAGAAACAAAGAGGAGGACCCAAATAAATAAAATCAGATATGAAAGAAGTGATATCACAATGGACACTACATACATACAAAGGATTGTTATCAAATATTCTGAATGACTATATGACATCAAACTGGACAATATGGGCAAAATGAACAAATTCCTCAAAAAATACAATCTTCCAAAACTCAAACAGGAAGAATCAGAAAAGCTGAGTAGGCCAATAACAACTGATGAAATTGAAGCAGACATTTTAAAAACTGCCAGCATACAAAATCCTGAACTGGATAAATTTACAGGAGAATTGTACCAAATATTCAGAGAAGAACTAACACCTGTTCTATTCTAAATCTTTCTGAAAATTCAAGAGGAAGGAACAATTACAAGCTATTTTTACGAAGCCAGCATTATCCTTATAACAAAACCAAAGGCATTGCAAAGAAAGAAAATTACAGGCCAA
Organism: Plecotus auritus; assembly: GCF_963455305.1. NCBI lineage: Eukaryota > Metazoa > Chordata > Mammalia > Chiroptera > Vespertilionidae > Plecotus > Plecotus auritus. The sequence continues at coordinate 31,207,064 of NC_137784.1, forward strand.
TATTCCTGATGCACACAGATGCTAAAATCCTCAACAAAATATTAGCAAGGTGATCCAGAAATATATTAAAACGTTATACACTATGATCAAGTGGGTTTTATTCCAGGGATGCAAAGCTGGTATAATATTCACAAATCAATAAATGTGATACATCACATAAACAAATTGAAAGACAAAAATCACATGATCATATCAATAGATGGAGAAAAAGCATTTGGCAAAACGGGACAACCATTTTTGATAAAAACTCTCAGCAAAATGGTAATAGATTGATCACATCTAAACATAATAAAGGCCATATATGACAAACCTACAGCCAACATCATACTCAATGGGCAAAACTAAAAGTGTTCCTATTAAGAACAGGGAAAAAACAAAGAAGTCCGCTTTCACCACTCTTTTTCAACATAGTACTGGAAGTCATACCCATGATGTTCAGGCAAGAAGAGATAAAAGACATCTAAATTGGAAAGGAGAAAGTAAAACACAGTATTTGCAGATGACATTATATTGTACATAGAAAATCCTAAAGTCTCCATCACGAAATTACTAGACTTAATAAATGAATTTTGCAAGGAAGCAGGATACAAAATCAACATCCAGATGTTGATGGCATTTTTATACACCAATAGTGAATCCACAGAAAGAGAAACTGAAAAAAACAATCCCATTTATCATTGCAACAGCAACAAAACTAAGATACCTAGGAATAAACTTAACCAAGGAAGTAAAAGACATGTACTTGGGAAACTATAGGACTTTGAAAAAAGAAATAGAAGAAGATAAAAACAAATGGAACAGTATACCATGGGTTGGAAGAATTAACATAATTAAAATGTCCATACTACCCAAAGCAATCTATAGTTTCATTGCAATATCTATTAAAATACCAATGGCGTACTTCACAGAACTAGAACAAATACTCCAAAAAATGTATATGGCAACAAAGAAGATCCCAAATAGCTGCAGCAATCATGAGAAAGAAGAACAAAGTTGTTGGGATCACAATACCAGATATCAAACTATGTAATCAAAGCCACTGTAATCAAAATAGCCTGGTACTGGCACAAGAACAGGCAGATAGATCAATGAAACAGAACAGGGACCCCAGAAATTGACCCATACCCTTATGGTAAATAAGTATTTGAAAAAGGAGGCAATCACATACAATGGAGTGTAAACAGTCTTTTCAAATGGTGTTGGGAAAACTAACAGACACATGTAAAAAGATGAAACTAGACCACCAACTTACACCATACACAAGAAGAAACTCAAATTAGATAAAAGTCTTAAATGTAGCCATGAAACCATAACAATCCTTGAAAAAAAAATAGGCAGTAAAATCTCAGGCATCTCATGTACCAAAACTTTTGCTGATATATCACCTAGGGTAAGAGAAACAAAGGACAAAATAAACAAATGGCACTATATCAAAATAAACATTTTTGCACAGCAAAAGTAACCACCATCAAAATGCAAAGTGAGCCCTAGCTGGTTTGGCTCAGTAGATAGAGGGTCGGCCTGTGGACTGAAGGGTCCCATGTTCAATTCCAGCGAAAGCACATGCCCAGGTTGTGGGCTTGATCCCCAGTTGGGGGCATCCAGGATGCAGCCGATCAATGATTCTCTCTCATCATTGATGTTTTTATTTCTCTCTTCCTCTCCCTTCCTCTCTGAAATAAATAAATATATATACACTGAGTGGCCGGATTATTATGATCTCTGAACGCATAATAATCTGGCCACTCAGTGTATATACTATATAATAAAAGGCTACTAAGCAAATTGTCCCCTCAACCAGGAGTTCGACCAACAGGCAGGCTGGCCAACTACCCATGTCCCCTCCCCCTGGCCAGGCTGGCCGGACCCCACCCATGCACGAATTCATGCACTGGGATATATATATATATATATATATATATATATATATATGTATATGTATATGTATATGTATATGTATATGTATATACTGAGTGGCCAAATTATTATATGTTCAGAGATCATAATAATCTGGCCACTCAGTACACATATACCACATATATATATATATATATATATATATATATATACACACACACACACACACACACACACACATATACACATATATATACATATATATGTATATATATATATTTTTTTTAATGCAAAGGGAACCCACTGTATGGGGTACATATTTGCTGATAATATATCTGATAAGCTGTTAATCTTCAAAATATACAAAGTACTCATACAACTCAACAAAAGGAAGGCAAACAATCCAATTAAAAAATGGGCAAAGGACCTGAATAGACACTACTCCAAAGAGGACGTACAAATGGAAAAGGGAAATATAAAAAAATGCCCAAAGTCACTAATCATCACAGTGATGCAAATCAAAACCACAATGAGATAACACCTCACACCTGTCAGAATGGCTATCATTAATAAATCCACTCATAAAAATGCTGGGAATACACAGTATACTAAAATCCCTGAAACACCAATCAATAAGTATATATGCATCCTATGTCCATAGTAGCATTACTTATAATAACTAAGAGCTGGAAACAGTTCAGTGCCAATCAGTGGATGAATGGATAAAAAACTGTGGGACATTTACACAATGGAATACTATGCAGCTATAAAAAGATGGATTTTTTACCCTGTTGGACAGCATAGATGGACCTAGAAACTATTATGCTAAGTGAAATAAGCCAATCTGAGAAAGACAAATATCGCATTATTTCTCTTATTTGTTGAATCTAATGAACAAAACAAATTGACCAACAAATAAGACCCAAAGCATGGATGCATGGAATAGTTTGACATACCTCCAAATGGAGGTGGGGGGATAAGGAGAGATAAACCAAAGATTTATATACATATATGCATAGCCCATGGACATGAAAAATAGGGTGCTAAAGACCTGTGGGGTTGGATAGTGGCTGGGCAGAGGGAAGTAATAGGGAAGGGGGTGGATGGCAGACATCTGTAATGCTGCCAACAGTAAAATAAAATTAAAAAACAATACAAAACAAAAAAAGAAAATGAAGAGACAACTTACTAAATGGGAGAGAATATTTACCAATGATACATCTGATAAGGAGTTAATTTCCAAAATTTATAAAGAATTCATACTACTCAAAAGCTATAAAACATACAATCCAATTAAAAATGGGCAGGAGACCTGAAGAGACATTTCTGCAAAGAGGATATACAGCAGACCAATAGACATATGAAAGGATGCTCAAGGTCACTAATTGTCAGGAAATGCACATTAATACCATAATTAGTTATAACTTTACACCTATCAGAAGGGCTGTCATAAATTTATCAACAAATGACAGTTATTGGTGAGGATGTGAAAAAATGGGAACCCTCATGCACTACTCGTAGGAATGTAGATTGGTACAGCCACTATGGAAAACAGTATGGAGTTTCACAAAAATAAAAAGTAAAAATGGATCTGCCTTATGATCCAGTGATTACACTTCTGAGGATTTATCCAAAGAAACCCAAAACAGTAATTTGAAAGAACATATGCACCCCTATGTTCATTGCAGCATTATTTAAAACACCCAAGCTATTTAAGCAGCCAAATTGCCCATCAATAGATGAGTTGATAAAAAACAAACAAACAACAACAGTGGTACATATTTAAAATGGAATATTACTTACCATAATAAAGAATGTAATTTTTCCATTTGTGATGGATTGATGGACCCCAAATCTATTATGCTCACTGAAATAATTCAGTTAGAGAGTGACAAATAGCATATTATTTCACTTATATGTGGAATCCAAAGAACAAAGTAAATGAACAATCAAAATTGAAACATACTCATAGACACAGAGAGTGAACTGGTGTTTGCCAGAGGGGAGAGGGTTTGGGGACTGGGTAAAATTTATGATTGGATTTAGAAGCACTAATTGGCAGTTACAAAATAGTCATGGGTATGTAAAGGTATAGGGAACATAATAATATTGGAATAACTATGTATAGTGACAGTTGGGGTACTAGACTTATACAGGGAAACACTATGTTAAGTATATAATTGTCAAACCACTAAACAGTACACTGAAACTAATGCAAACTAAAATTGGAAGAAAAAAATGAAATGTAATGTTGCACACACATCAATAAAAAATTACAACTTCATTTAAAAAAACAGTAGTGGTACATTTATACAATGGAATATTATTTGGTCATATACTAGTAAAGAATAAACTCATCATTTATGACAACATGGATGAACTTAGAGCATATTATGTTAAGTAAAATAAGTCAAAGGCAAATACCATATGATTTCATTTATATGTGGAATCTAAAGAACAAAATAAATTAACAAACAAACCAGAATCAGACTTATAGATGCAGAGAACAAACTGATGGTTGCTAGTGGGGAGGGGGGTTGGGATAATGGGTGAAAGAAGTGAAGGGATTAAGAAGTAAAATTTGGTCATTACAAATTAGTCATGGGATATAAATTTCAGCATAGGGAATATAGTCGATAATATGGTATTTGAATTGTTGGGGGTTCACTGGTAAATTATATAATTGTCTAACCATTATGCTGTACACCTGAAACTAATATAAAGTAATATTGAATGTCAACTGTAATTAAAAAAATAAAATTTAAAACAAATAGTGCTGGAGCTAAGAAAATCATCCTTGACCTGATATCATGATCATAAATGTAAAATCCTATCTAATAAAAGAGTAATATGCAAATTGACAGTACCTCCACTACACCCACAAGCCATGCCCACCAGCCAATCAGGAGCGAGTATGCAAATTAACCCAACCAAGATGGCTGCAGCCACAGAGCGAGCAGGAGGCTTGGGTTTCCCCGAAAATGGAGGAAGCCAAGCTTTCCGCACACCCTGGCCAGCCCAGGCCTCCACTCAAGGCTACAAAGTTTCAATTATAGAAGATAAATAAATCCCAACAAAAATGGCTGCGGCCACGGAGCAAGCAGGAGGCTTGGCTCCACTCAAGGCTACAAAGTTTCAGTTGTAGAAGATAAATAAACCCCAGATACCAGGGCCTCCGCTTGGGTCGCCAGGGGGCGTGGCTGGCCTGCAAACCACCACAGGCCCCTCACCCAGGATACCCCACGCCCCAAGGGAACCCCCACCCTGATCCGGGACACCCTTCAGGGAAAACCAGCCAGCCCCCACCCATGCACCAGGCCTCTATCCTATCTAATAAAAGAGTAATATGCAGATTGACCATCACTCCAACACACAAGATGGCTGCCCCCATGTGGACACAAGATGACTACCACAAGATGGCCAGCAAGGGAGGGCAGTTGGAAGGGACCAGGCCTGCAAGGGGGGACAGTTGGGAGGGACCAGGTCTGCAGGGGAGGGCAGTTAGGGGTGACCAGGCCTGCAGGGAAGGGCAGTTAGGGGCAATCAGGCAGGCAGGGGAGTGGTTAGGGGGTCATCAGGCTGGCAGTCAGAAGTGGCTAGGGGCAATCAGGAAGGCAGGCAGGTGAGCAGTTGGGAGCCAGCAGTCCTGGATTGTGAGAGGGATGTCCGACTGCCCGTTTGGGATCAGGCCTAAACAGGCAGTCAGACATCCCTCGAGGGGTCCCAGATTGGAGAGGGTGCAGGCTGGGCTGAGGGACACACACCCGCCCCCCCATGCATGAATTTCGTGCACTGGGCCTCTAGTATAAAATAAAACTTATAGAAGAAAACATAGAAGAAAGTCTTCAGGACATAGGGCTAGGCAAAGAGATTTCAGACTTGACACATAAAAGAAAAGAATGACAAATTTGATTTCATCATTTTTTAAAAATTGTTCTGCTTAATATCCTTTTAAGAGGATATATAAACAAGTTATAGAGTGATGAAAATATTTGTAAACCACATATTTAACAGAGAACTTATATCTAGAATATATTAAAATTTTCTCAAATTCAATATGAAAACAACAAAACCAATTAGATAATAAAGAAGAGACATGAAAAGACAATTCATAAAAAGAATATATGGATAAGGGATTCAGTATCACTAGCCATCTATATATATATATATATATATATATATATATATATATATATAGAGAGAGAGAGAGAGAGAGAGAGAGAGAGAGAGAGAGAGAGAGAGAAGAGAGAGGTAATATGCAAATTAGGTTAGGCCAGGACACCGTAACGGTTCACAACCAGATAAGAGGAGGTTGTGCTCGCAGGTGAGGCCCTGAGCAGAGTTGGAGGCAGAGACAGGGTGGCCGGCCGAGACACTGTGCAGCCACTTGGGCCAACCTCCCAGAGCTGGAGCAGACACAGACAGGGAGACGGGGGCCAGCTGGAGCTCCCAGCCGCAGCCTGGGCAAGCCCCCCAGAGCCAGAGTGGACATAGACAGGGACAGGGGTCCATCCTGCAACCTCCATGGCCAAGCGAAGTCTGGGAAAAGAGAGGGCAAACCTGTCCACAGCCTCTCCAATTGCAGGCCCAGAGAAGAAAGGGCGGGCTACCCGCAGCCTCCCTAGCCGATTGCAGGCCAAGAGAGAAAAGGGCAGGCTTGCCTGCAGCCTCCATGGCCGAGCACAGGCCCAGAGTAAAATGTTGACAGCAAGTCCTTTCAATATAATTCGGGCATTGGAGGCCCACAGAATAATCATTTCCTTTTCTATGAAACACATAAGTCTATTTACACTATTTACAATTAAATAAGTTCCATATACTTGGACATTTTATAGCCCTGGAAGGTTACATATAATGATCAGCAAAGTGAGAAGATGAAAAGAATTTTTAGGCTTTTAAAGATGTAACTAATTTCTGTCTAGAAGACACACCAATTCAAAAAGTCATGGTTTTATTGTCCTATAGGACATTAGCCATATTGTATCTAATTTAGCAGTTTTACTTCAGGCTTTCATCTTTGGCAATCTCCTTTGAACAGCATTATCATCCTGCCAGTCCCTTCACTTAGTTAAACAGAACTTTTGCATCTGCTATTATGTATTTGAATAAGAATTATGTATTTAACACGTGCAAAATTTTGTTTTGACACAATAAAATAAAAGATCATCTGATTCTTCCCTGGAAAAAAGAAAAACAAAAACTTGAATTATTGGTGTGACTTAGGCTAATTTTCCAAATATTGTTAATAAAATTCATGTAGGGATCTTCACAGAGCCAAGAATTCTCTCTTTCAGGCCTACATATTCAGCATCTCCAAGGAGGAGGCCTGTTAGTCTGTGTTTTGTTTTGTTTTTTAATACTCACCAGAGGATATTTTTTCACTCCTTTTTAGAGAGAGTGGACCAGAGGGAGAGGGAGTGGGAGAGGGAGAGGGAGAGGGAGAGGGAGAGGGAGAGGGAGAGGGAGAGGGAGAGGGAGAGGGCTCGCTCGCAGCTGAGGGCATGCCCTCGCCAGCAGTCCCGCATCTGCAAGTGAGCTGCAGAGTAAACACATTTTCTGACCACTCATTGGCTAAGCTCCCCATACACTACTCACATTGTTCTTGATAACTTGCCTAATAAGAATCCAAGAAGGTGATCTAGGGTTTTTCTACCTCACTCCTGGAGGGAAAAACTAAGGTCCACTGCTGGAGGGGCTTAGAAATGTCATATCCTGCCCTACCCCATTTGGCTCAGTGGATAGAACCTAAGTCTGTGGACTGCAGGGTCCAAGTTTTATTCAGATCAAGGACATGTACCTAGGTTGCAGGCTCCTTCCTGGCCAGGGCCCAGGTCAGGGCTCATGCAGGAGGCAGCCAATCGCAGTGTCCCTCTCACATTGATGTTTCTCTCTGTCTTTCCCTCTCTCTTCCACACTCTCTAAAAATCAATGGAAACATATCCTCAGGTGAGGATTGAAAAAAAAAGAAAGAAATGTCATATCCTATGAAGGAGACATCTTGAAAATGCCTAAAGAAAGTTGTTATGTTTTCGTGATGAAGAGACTGGAGTCCATGTTGATGAAAACACCTTGGGGCTGTGGCGGCCAGCAGTGGCAGCAGTAGCAAGGTGATGGTGGCAGTGCCTTCCCCTGATCAGCCAGGTTGCCTCTTGCAGAGGGAGGCTTAGGGCCATGGGGAGTGGGCCTAAGCCATCAGTAGGACATCCCCTGAGGGCTCCCGGACTGTGAGAGGGGGCAGGGTGGGCTGAGGGACCTCCCACCCTCAGTGCACAAGTTTTGTGCACCGGGCCTGTAGTTAGAGACATATAAATTAAAACCACAATGAGATATCACTATATACACCCATGAGAAAAACTAAATTTTTAAAAGTACAACACAAAATACTAATAAGGTTGTGGACAACCTAAACTATTCATATATTGCAGATAAGGAATATACAAATGGTGCAGCCACTCCAGGAAATACTTTGGCAACTTATCATAAAACTATACATACTTTTACCATATGACCCAGAAATTGCACTCTTGGGCATATATCCCAGAGAAATGAAAAGTTATACCTACATAAAAACCTGTACATAAATGTTCATAGAAACTTTAATAATAATAAAGACTGGAAGTGAGATACTTACAATGGATGAATGATTACACAAAATGTGGTACCTACATATTATGGAATACTACTGTGCAATAAAATGGGCAAAAATTATTGACATATATAAGAATTTGGATAATATCAAGGGAATTATGCTGTCTGAAAAAAAAAATCTCAAAAAAGTCAAATGCTGTATGATTTCATTAGAACATTCTTAAGATGATGGAATTATAGAGTTGGAGAATAGAATATTGGTTATCAGGAGTTTGGAATCAAGGTGGAGAGGGGGCTAATAAAGGAATAGCAGGAAAGACACCCCTGTGGTCCTTGAACAGTCCTATATTTTTTACTGAAGTATAATTGAGATACATTACATTAGTTTCAGGTGTACAACATAACAATTTGACATTTATATACACTACAAAGTGATTGCTATAGTAAGTAAAGCCACCATCCATCACCACACAATGTTGAACTTTTTTCTGTAATGAGATCTTTTAATAATTGATCTCACTTATTTGTGGAATCTAACAAACAAAACAAATTGACTAACAAAATAAGACCCGAAGCATGGAGGTATGGAACAGACTGATGTACCTCTGTGTGTGGGGGGATGAAGAGAGATAAACCAAAGAACTTATATACTTACTAGAGGCCCAGTGCATGAAACTTGTGCACAGTGATCAGGGCCAATCAGATTCCCCGCCTCCCTGCCTCCTCCTTCCCTCACTCCCTCAGTGCCCCGCCACCGCCACTGTTCACCCACCATGTTCTGTGCCACCTCCTGGTGGTCAAAACATGTCATAGTGAGCGATTGAACTCCCGAGGGGACACTTTGCATATTAGCTTTTTATATATGTAGACTAGGGGCCCAGTGCACAAATTAGTGCACCTTGAAAGGAACTGTGGGCTGCGAGGCTGTGGTGGGCACAGGGATGGGTCTCAGCTCATCCTCCGTACCCCTGCCCGGCCCCTCCTGCCATGGCCCCCAGTCCCCTCTCTACAGACAACCCTACTACCACCACCACTCCCACATGCTGATGGTTCCGGCCCCACTTGCACCCACTGATGGCATGGAGCAATTGAGGCTGGCATGAGCAGTGAGTGTGAGCGGGGCTGGGGCTGTCAGTGGGTGCAAGTGGTGGCTGCTGCCTTGATCACCCCTCAGGAGTAGGGGGAAATGGAGAAGCACTCAGGGGTGATTGGGGAAGGCAGCTGCCTCTCACACCTGCTGACAGTGCTGAGTGACAAGAACCTATGCCGGGTGCCAGAAGCAGGTGCAAGCAGGGCCAGCGCCAGCAGTGGGTGTGAGAGGTGGCTGCCAGCCCTGATTGCCCCTAAGAAGCAGGGGGAGGTGGAGAAGCCCTGAGGGACAATACGGGCTGGCAGCCGCAGCTAACACCCACTGACAGTGTTGGGCAATTGGGGGCAGCACTAGGTGCCAGCAGTGGGTGCGAGAGTACCAACAGCTGGTGAGAGCAGGGCCAGCACCGGCAGCAGGTGCAAGTGCCTGGTGGGACTGCGGTACATGGGAGCAAAGAATTTTCAGTAACCACCAGAGGCTCACACTGATGACAGCAACTGGAGCACTGCCTTAGTCTGGTGCCCCTGCTCACCTGCTCCACCATCCCACTGCACCCGATGCCCACTATGTTCCGCACATGCCCCCTGGTGGTCAGCACACGTCATAGCAACTGGTTGTTCAGTTGTTCGGTTGGTTGTTCTGCCATTTGGTCTATTTGCATATTAGGGTTTTATATTTACATATATATATATATATATATATATACATATATATATATACTAGTGGCCCGGTGCATGAAATTTGTACATGGAGGGGGGGTTGCCTCAGCCCAGCCTGCACCCTCTCCAATCGGGGATCCCTTGGGGGATGTCTGACTGCTGGTTTAGGCAGTCGGACATCCCTCTCATAATCTGGGACCGCTGGCTCCTAACCACTCACCTACCTGCCTGCCTGATCACCCCTAACTGCCTCTACCTGCCTGCCAGATCACCCCTAACCTCTCTGTCTGCCTGCCTGATTGCATCTAATTGCCTCTGCCTGCCTACCTGATTTCCCCTAACTGCCCTCCCCTGCTGCCTGATCTTGCCCCCAATTGCCCTCCCCTGCCTTCCTGGTTACCCCAACTGCCCTCCCACACCAGCCTGATCTCACCCCCAATGGCCCTCCCCTGCTGGCCTGATCTCAACCCAAACTGCTCTCCCCTGCCTGCCTAATCGCCCCTAACTGTTTTTGCCTGGCTGATCACTCCTAACTGCCCTCCCCTAAAGGCCTGATCTCACCCCCAACTGTCCTCCCTGCTGGCCAATTTGGTTCTGATTAGTCAGTTTCTATGCCAGTTAGCGTCAAAAGCTCCACCTCCTAGGCAGCCATTGGTTCCTCACAGTTCACCAAGATTTTGTTCTGATTGGTTGGGTTCTATGCCAGTCAGCATCTCCAGGCCTATCTCCAGGCCTGATCAGAGAGGTGGGGCTGAACAGCAGCTACCGCAGAGGCCTGGAGAGAAAGAGAGGTGCAACTGTGGGCGAATCCCAGAGAGAAAGAGAGAGGCAACAGCTGATCAACAGCTGCCATGGAGGCTATGGATCAGACCCTGTCTCTCTCTTTGGGCCTCTCTCCGGGCCTGATCCGCAGCCCCCTCAGCAGTCAGTGCTGGGTCGCCACACCCACACCGGCAGCAGTCAATGCTTGGTTGCCACGGCAACCCAGCACTGACTACAGGACTGACTTCTTGTGTTCAGTCAAGCCTTCGGTCAGTTGTTATGGACCCTGGGTTTTTATATATTAGGATATGCATAGCCCAATGACATGGGCAATAGGGTAGTGAAGACCTGGGGGCCGGGTAGGGCCTGGGTGGAGGGGGTAAAGGGGGGTAGTAATGGGAGACATCTGTAATACTATCAACAAATAAAAAAAATAATGAATGAATAAAAAATCTTTTTTTTTTTTAAAAAAAAGGAGCAAGCATGGTAGTATGTCATCTGTTTGTATATGTTGTAACTGTTCTGATAAAACTGGGTGTAGTCAACACAATTTAATGAAAATTTTGGAACATCAGTCATGGTTGTCCCACACAGGATCCATAAAAAAGATTTACTTTCTTAGCAACTTTCAAATTTTCAATTTAATATTATTGACTATAGTCACCATCCAGTACATTACATCAATATGACTTATTTCTTTTATATCTGGAAATTTGAAAGTCTTTATCTCCTTCACTCATTTCAGCTCACCTCCATTCCCCCTCACTTTTGGCAACCACCAATTTGCTCTCTGTATCTATGAGGTTGTTTTTTTGTTTATTTATTTATTTATCTATCTATTTATAGATTCCACATATAAGTGAAATCATACAATATTTGTTTTTCTTACAGTATATATCTCTGTCTCAGTTATTTCACTTAGTATAATGTCCTCAAGGTTCATCTACATTATGGCAAATGGCAAAACTTTATTCTTTTATATGGCTGAGTAGCATTCCATTAAATATAGATACCACACCTTCTTTATCCATTCATCTATCAATGATCACCTAGTTTGTTTCCATATCTTAGCTATTGTAAATAATGCTGCAATGAACATAAGGGTGTACATATCTTTTCAAATTAGTGTTTTTGGTTTTCTTTGCATAAATACCCAGAAGTAGAATTTCTGGATCGTATGTCAGTTATTTTTTAATTTTTCAATTACAGTTTATATTCAATGAAATTTGTGCAAGAGTAGGCCTTCACAGCCATAGCGGCTTCCTGGATCCCTCCCTCGCAGCTGTGGGTGGCTGCCCCAATCTTGCGGCTGCAGCCCTGGTTTCATCCCAGAAGGATGTCCAGAAGGACATCTGGTCTAATTAGCATATTATGTTTTTATTATTATAGATTATTTTGCATTAGTTTCAGGTGTACAGAAAAGTTGTTAGACAATCATTTACTGTACAAAGTGTTCCCCTGATATTCCAGTACCCACCTGACACCATGTTATTGTCTATGTTTCCTATGCTGTACGTTAGGTATCCAATGCTATTTTGTAACTACCAATCTGTATTTCTCAATCCCTTCACCTTTTTCACCCAGTCCCCCAACCCCTCTCCCCTCTGGCAGAAATCTTCATACTTTTTTTCCACAGTGACTGCATCAATTTATATACCCACCAAAAATGCACAAGGGTTTCCTTTTCTCCACATCCTCACCAACATTTATTTCCTATCCTTTTGATAATAGCTATTCTGACTGGTGTGAAGTGATATCTCATTGTGGTTTTAATTTGCATTGCTCTGGTAATTAATGATGTTGAGGATCTTTTCATATGTCTGTTGTTCACCTGTATTTCTTTGGAAAAATGTCTACATAGATCCTCTGCCTATTTTTCCATCAAATTATTTTTTGCTTTTGAGATATATGACTTCTTTTTATATTTTGGATATTAACCAGTTATCATAGCCCTATATCATGATTGTGGTAGGAGTTAAAAAAAATCTACAGATGTGATCAAAATTCATTAAAGGGATACATATACAGATATACTCAACAATGAATGTGTGTAAAACTGGTGAAATTGGAATAAGGTCTGTGGATATATCAATGTAAATTTTCTTAATTTGTTATCATATATCTAGAGGCCTGGTGCACAAAATTCATGCACTGGGGGGGTGTCCCTCAGCCCAGCCTGTAACCTCTCCAATCTGGGACCCCTCAGGGGATGTCCGACTGCCAGTTTAAGCCCAATCCCTGCAGGCCTGGTCCCCCCAAATACCCTCCCTCCCCTGCAGGCCCAATCTCCCCCAACTGCCCTCCCCTGCAGGCTCGGTCCCCCCCAACTGCCCTCCCCTACTGACCTGGTTGCCTCCAACTGCCTTCTCCTGCAGGCCTGGTCCCCCTGAACTGCCCTCCCTCCCCTGTAGGCCCGGTCACCCCCAACTGCCCTCCCCTGCTGGCCAGGTTAACCTAACTGCCCTCCCCTGTCAGCCTGGTCACCCTTAACTGACCTCCTTTGTTGGCCTGGTTGCCCCCAACTGCCCTCCTCTGCAGGACTGGTTGCACCCAACTGCCCTCCCCTGCCAGCCCGGTAATCCCTAACTGCTGTCCCCTGCCGGCCTGGTTTCCCCCAACTGACCTCCCCTGCTGGCCTGGTCACCCTTAACTGCCCTCCTTTGCTGGCCTGATCGCCCACAACTACCCTTCCAAGCCAGCCATCTTGTCGCAGCCATCTTGTGACCACATGTGGGTGGCCATCTTTTGCGAGGACGTGACAGTCAATTTGCATATTACCTCTTTATTATATAGGATTACATAAGATATTACCATTGGGAGAGACTGGTTGAATGGTACATGAGATCCCTCCATATTCTTTTTGCAACTTACTGTGAATGTATACTTGGTTATAAATAGAAAGTTTTATAAATGAAAGTAATTCAAAGAAATTTTCAATTAAGCTATGTTTCTTGTTTTTCTCATTTCTATTTAGAATTACTGAATGATATAAAATGCAAAAAAATGTGTATTTTACTTTCTGTTATGTATTTTTTTTATTTTTCAATTCAGTATTATTCTGTATTAGTTTTAGATGTACAGCAAAGTTGTTAGAAAACCATGCATTTTTTGTAGTGATCCCCCTAATGCTTTAAGCACCCACCTGGTTCTATATATAATTATCACAATATTATTGATTATATTCCCTATGCTATAATTTATATCTCTGTGACTGTTCTGAAACTACCAAATTATACTGCTTAATCCCTTCACCTTTTTCATGCAGTCTCCCAGACCCCCTTCCCTCTGACAATGGTCAATTTGTTCTCTGTATCTATAAGTCTGTTTCTCTTTTGTTTGTTTGTTTATTTTGTTCCTTAGATTCCACATATAATGAAATCACCATTATGTATTTTAACTTCATCATAAAGTACATTTGCAATGATGTATATATTTTAGTTGCACCAGTGCATCAGTCTATCTTATTCAAAAAATAATATTCAAAAGATATATTTCCCATTTAATGATGGTCAATAATCATTTCCAAGCACCTGAATAGTGCCACTAGGTCTTAAAGATTTAGTGTAGCACTAAGTTTTCTCAGGAATAGATAAAGAGAGGCATCTTATAAAATACAGAATATTTAGACTATTATAGTGTCAATATGTATCCCAAAACCTTCTCTAATGTAAAATTAGCCTATCTGCATATGAATAAATATAATACTTTTATTCAAGATGAGATATGCTTTAAAGTCTTATGATTGAAAGATGTTAAAACTGGAAAGCTTTTCATCTTTAGTTTGTGTATTGATTTTAAATGTTCAGAGGACTCAAGTTTTGGGCTAGATGATAAATTTATTACTCCACTGTTTCCATAGTATTTAAGATTTGATCATCAGTGCTTCTTACACGTACATAGTTTTCAATAAATATATTAAATACAAAATGTAATATCAAAAGCCCCTATTCTTGCTAGTGGTTTCAGAGACCAAAGACTGTCAAGGGAAGAGGGTCTTGGTTTGTGTCTTTGCTTTTACATGGATAAACTAAGGAGGATTATCCCAACTATTCTAAATCTAAGAATACCAGAGCTGTTGAAAACCATGTAACACAATGTTGTAATATGCAAATTGACTTGGTCAATTTGTTTGACAAAGTCTGTGGAAAGTAAAATCAAAGGCTTCACTTAACTGACCAGTTGGTATAGTCAAAATAAAGAACTTGAGTCAAACTAGAGTTTTGAGTCAAAATTCAATAGCTATTTTGGTAAGTCATTTTTGACTCAGTCTAGATGGACATTACTGTCAGGAAAGGCCAGATAATAAAAACTTGAATAGTATGCATATAAAATTTTAAGGCAAAATTCAAATTATCATTTGAGACATGTATCGCACTATCACCCAATTTTACAAGGTGCAATAAGAGACAGACTACATAATATTTCTTCATTTTCTAAAAATTTCCACATAATAGCAAAGCTGGAATTTTATAATTTCCAAAGCTATAAATCATTTTTAGAATCATGATGATATTACCCAAAACAGATGTGAAAACATATGTTTGCCATAGTTGTATAAACTGCTTACTTGTCATAATAAATGTTGAGACTTCTACTTTAACTACATTCCATTTTAATAACAAAATTTATTTGAGGAAAATATAGTTCATCTTAATATCACAACTCTAAGTGGCAGTAATAGACATAGACCACCTCAATTAAAAGAAAGCTTTCTATTATAACCTGGATTCACATTAGTATGCCATTCTTGTCTATTAATGTCTTCATCAGTATGTGTGACAAACCTCTTTGAACTGAGTAAAACTGTGCCATTCTATAGTGAGAGATTCAAAAGTGCCAGTAGATACCACTGTGTATTTTATGAAAATCAGTGACCTGTGCATCTATCTGTGCAAGTGTTCCAGCTGATTTCTCATTAGACACAGAAGTATGTACTTGAAGCACTCAGGCCACTCCTAAATGACATTTTGACTTAAGGGGTTTGCAGTTCCAATGAAATCAGGTGCAGGTTTATATTTTCCTAGAAAAACTGTTTTACTACCAAACTGTTCTTTAAATAGTCATGACTTAGTTGGTGGGAAAGAGGTTTCAGGAACAAACTATTATTGGGTTATGAATGAAGTTCATCTTTAACTAGAAGTTCATTACCAGTGTAAAAGTTTTGGGTAGTTTACTATGCTGAACTTGACTTCTTCCTTTTGGACTATTCTGAAATCAATCATTTACATCTCAGAGGGTATAGCCATTCAGTGCTTGGATGAGAAATACTAAACATGTGGCAAGGAAAACAACCATGGATCAATGAAATTAAAATCATACATTATTCCAAATTCTAACCAAAATACTCATGTAGGTTTTAGGAAGTTCAATCAAGAGAAGAAAGAAAAATGTATCCATTAACTCTTCAGTTCATGAACTCTTTTTTCTATATATTAAGAGCATCTTTAGTAGAGATAGAAAAAATGCACCCCATTGTGAAGTACCAACAAATCATCTGATGATTGGATAGATTACATGTTAGTTTATGTTCTTCAGCTTACAGTTACTGTCTAACTCATGGTAACAGTCATAATGCATAACTTATAAAATATGCTTACAACCATTTGAGGTTGATTAATATATTTCCCAAAATATTTTGAAATATGCTGATATAGTTTACCTTTTTCTTACCTTTGCAGCCTTTTAAGCAAGGTTGTACAAAGCTTTATGAAATTGTTACTCTCCCTACATTTTTTAACAGATATCCTAAGAAAAAACTGCCTACTGTGCAGATGTGATCAATGCACTTCAGTTGCTCAAAAGCTAGAATGGTGTCATATCTACCAACATTCAAGGTATTTGATTGGAGTACCTTGCTTAGCTTTCATTTGAAGTGTCCAAATTAGCATACATATTTTTTGTTAATGTAATATATATATATATATATCTTTATTGTTGAGAGTATTACAGATCTCTTCCCCTTTTTTGTTATTTATTTATTGTTATTTGTATATATCTTAATTATTGAGAGTATTATAGATGGTCTCCCCCCTTTCAGTTAGTGTATACTTCATTTTTCCCCTCCCTTTCCCCTCCTCCAACTAGCTCCTGACCTACTTCAGGGCTTCATCACTCTATTGTCTGTGTCTATGTGTAATGCATACATGCATATAAGTTCTTTGGTTAATCTCTTCCCACCCATCCTCCCCGCTTCTCTCTGAGATTCGTCAGTCAGTTCCATATGTCCATGTCTCTGGTACTATTTAATTCATCAATTTATTTTGCTCATCAGATTACTTGATCATTTATTTTCATTTTTAGATTAAATTGTTGATAGATATGTATTTATTGTTATTTTATTGTTCATATATTTATCTTTTGTCTTTCTTCTTCTTAAAGACTTTTCCACATTTCATGTAATACTGGTTTGCTGGTGATAAATTCCTTTAGCTTTTTCTTGTCTGTGAAGCTCTTTATAGGACCTTCAATTATAAATGACTAGAGGCCAAGTGCACAAAATTCGTGCACTTGGGGGGGGGCCCTCAGCCCAGCCTGCACCCTCTCACAATCTGGGAGCCCTCAGGGAATGTCTGACTGATGTGGAGGTGAGAGAGGCTCCTGCCACCACCACTGCACTCATCAGCCATGAGCCCGGCTCAAGACTTCTGGCTGAGCAGCACTCCCCCTGTGAGAGTGCACTGACACCAGGGGGCAGCTCCTGCATTAAGCATCTGCCCCCTGGTGGTCAGTGCACATCATAACGACTGGTCGTTCCACCGTTTGGTTGATTTGCATATTGGCCTTTTATTATATAGGA
Organism: Plecotus auritus; assembly: GCF_963455305.1. Taxonomy (NCBI): domain Eukaryota; kingdom Metazoa; phylum Chordata; class Mammalia; order Chiroptera; family Vespertilionidae; genus Plecotus; species Plecotus auritus. The sequence goes on from NC_137784.1 coordinate 31,224,816, forward strand.
TAGCTTTGCAGGGTGGGGTAATCTTGTTCCTTACTTTTCATCACTTTGAATATTTCTTGCCACTCCTTTGTGGCCTGCAAAGTTTCTGTTGAGAGATCAGCTGACAGTCATATGGGCACTCCCTTGTAGGTAACTAACTGCTTTTCTCTTGCTGATTTTAAGACTTTCTCTTTGTATTTAAACTTTTAATTATGATGTGTCTTGGTGTGGGCTATTTTGGGTTCATATTTTTGGGACTCTCTGCACTTTCTGGACTTGAAAGTCTATTTCTTTCACCAGGTAGGGGAATTTTCTTGTCATTATTTCTTCAAATAGGTTTTCAATTTCATAGTTCCTCTCATCTCCTTCCAGCACCACCATCATGTGAATGCTAGTATGCATGAAGTTGTCCCAGAGACTCCTTGTGCTATCTTCATATTTTTAGATTGTTATCTTTTTTTCTCTTCTGATTAGGTGTTTTTTTGCTTCCTCATATTCCAAATCGTTTATTTGATTCTTGGCATCCTCTAATCTACTGTTGATTCCCTGTAAATTATTCTTCATTTCAGTTAGTGTATAATTCATTTTTGAATGGTCCTTTTTCATGTCTTTGATATTCTCACTAAATTCCTTGATATTTTCACTGTTTCTTGAAGTTCTCTTTAAGTTCCTTGAGCATCTATACAACTATTGTTTTGAACTCTGTATCTAGTAGTATGCTTGCTTCCATTTCATTTAGTTCTATTTTTGGAAATTTCTTCTGTTTTATCTTTTTGGACATGTTTCTTTGTCTCCACATTTTGGGTGCTTCCCTGTGTTTGTTTCTATGTATTAGGTAGAACTGCTTTGTCTCCTGGAGTTTGTAGAGTCACTTAACGTAGTGGTTGTCCTGTCGTCCCTGTGGCTCAACCTCCCCAGTCATTTGAGCTGGGCACTCTAGGTGCATGCCTGTTTGGGCTGTGTGCACTGTCCTCTTGTAGTGGGGCCTTGATTTCTGTGGGTATCACTAAGAGAAATTGACCCTCAGGCCAATTGGCTGTGAGGACCTGCTGCGTCTACAGTGGAAGATCTGCTGTGCAGGACATGCCTGTATGGAGCAGGACTTGTTTCAGTGGGACTTTGGTGCTCTACCAGGTGTACGGATTAATAACGTGGATATTTTTCAATAGATGGGGTTACACATATGTTGATATATATGCGATTTGATATGTATGCTATTTTGTTGTATTGACAACAAGCTTCAAAATTTCATATGTCAAATTTTCTGAAGGTGTTAACATTATAGATATTTTTACACTTAAAAATGTCAAATTTCATGCCAAAAAAAAAGAGCATTTGTGGGAAGTTTTAATTCATTATTTTTAAGAAAAGTGCTGCTGAATACTTTGGGAAGCTTATGGTGAACATGCTCCATCTCAAGATACTTGTGGACACTGGTTTAAATGCTTTAAAAATGATGATTTCGATGTGAAAGACAAAGAACATCCAGATCTACCGAAAAAGTTTGAAGACCAACAATTACAAACATTATTGGATGAAGGTGCATGTCAAACTCAAAAACAACTCGCAGAAAAATTAAACGTTGCTCACAAACAATTTCTGATCATTTACAATCAATGGAAAAGATTTCAAAGAAAGGAAAATGGGTGTCACATCAACTGAACGAAAGACAAATGGAAAACTGAAAAGTCATCAGTAAAATGTTGCTTCAACGGCATGAAAGGAAGTCTTTTGCATCGAATTGTGACTGGCGATGAAAAGTGGATTTATTTTGAGAATCCCAAATGCACAAAATCATGGGTTGATCCAGGTCAACCATCAACATTGAATGCAAGGCCAAATCGCTTCGGAAAGAAGATAATGCTCTGCATTTGGTGGGATCAGGAAGGTGTGGTGTATTATGAGCTTCTGAAACCAGGTGAAACCATTAATACTGATTGCTACCAACAACAAATAATCAATTTGAACCACACTTTGATTGTGAAGTGACCAGAATGTGCCAGAAGACACGGAAAAGTAATTTTGCTTCATGATGATGCACCATCACACACTTCAAAACCAGTTAAAGACACGTTAAAAGATCTTGCCTGGGAAGTATTAACCCACCCACTATATTCACCAGACCTTGCTCATTCAGATTACCACTTGTTTGGATTGATGGCACATGCACTTTCTGAGCAGCACTTCAAAACATACAAAGAAGTGTAAAATTGGGTCTCTGAATGGTTTGCTTCAAAAAAAAAGAAAAGTTTTATTGGGACAGATCCACAAAGTACCTGAAAAATGGGGGAAATGTGTAGCTAGCGATGGACATTACTTTGAATAAAGCACTTTTGATTTTTCTCTTAAAATTACTGTGTTTTCTTGGATTACAAAATCCACATTATTAACCTGTACACCTGGTATGTGTCTGTCCCTTGAGTGTATTGCTCATGCACATGGTAGAGCTGGAATCTGGTATCATCCGAAGCTGTCCATCAGGTGCACTGGCTCTGGGGCCTCTACAGAGGTGCAAAGTCAGCAACTGCCTTTGCTTTGTCTAGGGCCAGCCAGCATGACCTCCAGAAGATCTGCAGATGGCTGCTATTGTATTGGGTTTAGATATGTTCAGGAGAAGCCAAGCTGTGAACCTTAGCCAGCCACTGCTAGTGTCAGGCCTGTGGCACACTGAGTCCAGCTGCTGCTTGTTTGAGTGATTTTAGGAAAGCCTAAATCCTGAGCCAGAATAGGCCATTCATATGGAAAAGACACTGCAAACAACTTGGGTGTGGCTGCAAATTGGGTGGGGAAGAATCTCATGGAATCACCAGGTTGGGACAAATAGTGTGAGCCAGGTAGATGGAGTCTCAGATATGGCACCTGCCAGTCAGCTCTGTGAGGGAAGTTCCCAGCATTTTAACTGGGAGAAAGCTGTCCCTGAGTTCTTGTCCTGATGCCACACAATTTAGTTCATCCCTGTATGTCCCTGGACTCTTTTAAGCTGCTGCCACAGTGCTGGAGCTCAGAGGAAATGAGTCCAAGTAAGTCTGTGAGCAAGCCCTTTAAAAGAAACTACCCGGTACTCTTGCAGCCTCTGTGTCACTCAGCCACAATCTCTGCTTGCTTTTACAGCCCAGAGTTATGGGGATGCCTCTTCCTGGCTCTGAAATCCTGGGTTAGGGGTCTGATGTGGAGCTGGGATCTGTTGCTCCTCATGGGAAGCCTCCTCAGCCAAGATATCTCTTCTGATTAAAAACACACATATGTGGATGTCAGACCAGCCTGTCCCATGCCTCCGTCGCTCCTGCCAAGTCTGTATGTGCTTTTCTTCTTTAACTCTCTAATTGTAACACTTCCATTCAGTCAGATTTCTGGCGGTTCTGAATGATAGTTGTTCTGTATTTTAGTTGTAAGTTTGATGTGATTTTGTGAGGATGCAAGTACCACCATTTACCTACATTGCCATCTTGGTTCCTCAAATGGAATGATCTAGCAAACGTTCTTAAAATTACTTTTGAGGTTTGATGGGAATATCTCTCTTTCATGACAGCAACTCAGTTTTTCAAACATAAGCATCAAATGGTGAGTCATTTAAAAATAGTTAACAAAGTGCATGTAAAATTGTAAAATAAATAAATAAATAAATAAATAAATAAATAAATAAAAGGTCAAATGTCTCTAATCAAGCATAATAAAAGGGCTTCAGGATTATGTTCTCAACCAGACATATTTCAGGCTGATTATGTAATTTATAACATCAAATAAACAAGCTTCAGGTAAGCATTATTTTTTACTATAAAAGTCACTTATCTAAAGCCAATATGAATTTATTATGACTTGGGGAAATGTGGATGCAATATACAGTACTGGGATGTTAATTGAGTTAGTATCTGACCTTTATATGTACATCAAATAAACAAAAATCATTTTACCTTTATTTTCTCTTTGGAATTTTTTGATGGTTGGTCCATTTTCCTGATCAACAATAACTTCCTCTCTATTATTCGACATCATAACTGTAAATAAGAGATATAACTGAGTGATTTTCTTGCAAATCACTCAAAAGAAAAGCAAAAAAGCATTATGTAAATGGCTATTTTATTTCAATAACAACTAACATTAATTTTATGTACTTGTTTTAAAATAATAAAAACATTTGTGTTGATCTGATAATATAATATACAAATCAATTAGCTGCTTAATTATGTGATTTTTAAAATAAAATTAATATATTAGATATATAACAGCCAACATAAACCCTTTTTTAAAAATATATTTTTATTGATTTCAGAGAGGAAGGGAAGAGGGAGTGTGAGAGATATAAACATTAATGATGAAAGAGAACCATTGATTGGCTGCCTCCTGCATTCCCCCAACTGGGGATTGAGCCCGCAACCTGGGCATGTGCCCTTAACCAAAATTGAGCCCAGGACCCTTCAATCCTCAGGCTGACTCTGTATCCACTGAGCCAAGCCATCGAGGGCCAACATAAATCCTTTAAATCATTTTAGATATTTCTTTTTTTAAATGTGTATGCAAATTAGCTATTTTCCTCTGTAATTAATATTTCCCAAAATGCTTCTGAATAGAATTTACCACTTAACTTCATGAATTTAAAATAATTATGCATTATGTCACTCTATAGAGCCTTGCACATATATGCAGTAAAATTAATAGATAAAATATAACTTTCCATTAATTATTATGTGTTTCTGCACAAAATTTTATATTTAAAGAGGGAAATCATGCCAATTTTCATAGGTTATCATTTAATTTTCTTTAATTATATTTTATTAAAACATTATATAATTCTATAAATAATATATGATCACTTTAAATTAAAAATCTTCAAAGCTTTTTTTCATTTATAGACAACCTCACTATCTGCTTGAATGATTTGGACTGTGATTGAAAGCCTAATTACTGCCAGAGAAATTAGAAATGTTTTACGTTGTCAGAATTTTTTTAGAATGTTGTATTCCTTTGGAAATACTTGATTTTACTTCGATTCTTTTATGATATATGCACCACAGAGTACATTTCCCTATGTGCTCTGCTTTTAGCCAGAACTCCATAAATAATTATCTTCCCCACACATAATAAATAAATAAATAAATAAATAAATATCTCCCTTTCCTCTCTTCTCAGTTACTCATTAAAACAAAGAGTATCTCCATAGAAGAAAGTGTGTCTTGGTTTTTTGATTCATTTGAATCTGCTTATCTTACACAGACTCCCTCCTACCAGTTGCACACAATCTGGTTCCACAGATCAGTAAAGCTAGGAGATCACTGTCAACTCTTCTAGGAATTAAACTTACTCCCTTAGGAACATTAGCCTCACGTTCTAGCTTAGTGGTTCTTAACTCTGGCTACACATTAAAATCTTCTAAGGTGATACTGAAAAGCAAAACAGAACACTGAGTCCAGGCTCTATTCCAGCTCAGGTAAATCAAACTCTTAGCATGTGGCCTGGGTTTTCAGATTTGTAAGTGCTCCACAGGTGGTTATAATGAGGATCTAGATTTGAGACCCACTGTGCCCACTGTAAAGCTAAAAAAAAATAAACAACATGTAATGTTGACAGGCTAAGCAAGACTTGGATGAATTTCCACAAGAGAGAAATCATATTCATTCTTCTCCAGCACAAATTCAGAACCTAATACCTTCCCTAATCCCTCAATTCCTCTCCTCCCAACCCCACCCCACCCCTGGGGAGAAAGAGCATTATTTTGGAAAAGCTTGAAGAAATCATTATTGGGAAATCTAAAAATTTAGAGTTCAAATAAACAATGCCCCTATAGTAAAACTAAAAGAAGCTCAGAATTCATTTTTCCCTGAAGGAAATAGATACTTAGGAAATTGGATTATGTAGGTTCAGAAGATTAACAAATATTTTACCTAGCTCATGATTATATACTAAATGAGAATTTGTTACAATTGAATGAATGAACTTAGTAATGTCTGTGTACCCTAGTTAGATCAGACAGAGGAGATGATAAAACAATCAAGGTAAAAGCACACATAAAAAAATAGTGCTTATTCCTCACTTTTCTTTATCACTTTAAAATTCTGTTTTTCCACACATTATTTCATTTGACCTCACAAAAATCCACTCTATTAGGCAGGACAGTAATTATTTTCATATTAGATAAAGAAAGTGGTGGTGGTTAAGTGACATAATCAAGATTTCCTACCTAGCTAGTGCCAGAACTATGGCTAGATTGAAATCTTTAATATGCCACATCACTAACAGTAAACAGTATTCTGAAATTGTGTCTATGGTGTAAGATGTCTAAGACAATAAAAACTTGTAATGAAAAGCATATCAAATAGTTGTGATCCAAGATTTGAAATTGTAGTAAACTGTACATTGATTGACTTTTTAATCACTAAAAAAATAAACTGCCTAAAGGACATTTTAACTTCAATTTTAAAGGATGCTGTGAATATAACAAGTTTATTGTATCATACTAGCTGTTAAAAACCAACATATTGAATTAACAAATACTCTACAAAATTACCATCATATTATTTCCATGAGATACAGTGATACAGTAAATGAAAGCCCTACCAGAAAACAAACTTTCAATATTTTAAGTTTCATTTTGTTATTCATATTGCTTCAGCAATAAAAAAATGACCACTTCAAAAAGCCATTTATACTAAGGTGGCATCAGCCCCTTCAGCTTCCTTTCCCCCTCTGTATTACCTAATGAAGGATTTCTTGAAAGAATATCTTTAAAATCCTTTCTTCAGGTGAAATACTCACCCATTCTGTCTGAATGGTGATCCATCTGAGAGGGAGAGCTGGATACACTGCTGCTGGGGTGGGAGGAGGTCTGGCTCCCAGGGCGATGACTCTCTTCCAGAGAGGGAGCAGGAGAAGGACTCTCTGGGATCCTTTCCTGACACAAAAGAAAGCACAAAGGGAAATTCCATCTGTGCACCAAGATTTTCATATTGGTTGAATCCATAACATTTGAAATTTTCATCTCTCAGTTATCCTGAAAGCATGCTCATCCATAATACCTGGTCTTAAAAACATATCTTTAAATAAAAGCTTATTTTTCTTATAAAATTAATGGAATATAATGAAAGTTCAATAAGAGAAGAAAGTAAAAGGACTCTATTCTATGTCAGATACATAGTAGAGTCTCAATAAAAGCTTGTTTCCATTTGCTTTCCTAGAAAATTCAAAAAGATTATAAATCTGGGGGCATGGTGAATGTTTATTGTTATTGTAAGCACTTCCATTGACATAAAGTTCATGCCAAGATCTGGAGAGTGATCCTACTCTCTAAGTAAGAAGGAGATATCTCAAAAGTAAACATTTGAGAACTCTGAAAAGAAACTTGCAAATATGGCAACTAGTACATGTTTAGCCTTTCTGCACAGACAAACAATATGGACTTAATATACCTGCAATCTATCAGACCTTAAGAATTTATGTTAAATTCTGAAAACAAAATGGTTTGGTTGTCATAGGATACGGATAATAGGTTTTCCACAGTAACATTAAGACCTATCAACATCAATTCCTTAGTATTGTTGAGTGTTTTTAGTTTGAAATAATAAATTTGAATAAAAATGAAATATCTATTTTACGTACTTGTACAGTAACTGCTATAGCTTTCAATATTTCTGTAATTATGAATATTGCTATAAAACTCAAGTCATTCACTATATCTATGCACCATAAATTGATGAATAAATCTAGCAACTATTTAGTTAATTTGATCAATAAAAAAACCAAATTGTGTTTTTTATGCATATATGTAATCAATGTGACTGGGAGATAGATATACTGGGATGGAGAATCTTTTTTCTATAAAATATTTAATTCATTCATAATAAATTTCTTAAATGTGTCCATTTATAATAACAACAATGGTATTCTAATCATAATAATATTACAAGTTAATTTGTTAAATATGTGCTTGAATATTTTCACATTGATTTTGCATGAGTTGCCCAAAATTTATATAAATCCCGTAAAGAAAAACTGTTTGTTGAGTGATATCAAGGAATTGTAGCATGTGAGATTCCTTTGGACTCTCTCCCTGAAATTTCAACAATTTGAACAGCTAAAATTCAACAAAGGACTCCCTGCTCAACATACAGACACACTGAGAGATCCACATATTGAAGCATCGAAAGGTGGGCAACTAAGATGAAACAGGTCAGACAAGAAGGGAGGAGGGCTTAGAATAGCAATGGATGCAGTCCTGCAGTGAGGAGCCCAAAGCAGGGCTCATCCCAGAAAGGGGAGGAAGCCAGTTGTGGCTCATTCTTCCTTCAGCTGGGAGAAGCAGAGAGACTGGGTGGGAACTCTTGTGGGAGTGAGCAGTGCAAGTTGCAACTGAGCCAAGAGAACTGGGCAAGGACAGAGCACAGAGGTTCTGCCACAGCTCTTGGGTGGTTGACACTCCAGACAAAGAAAGAAAGCCATAGAGCTTTTTATACCAAGTGGCTGAGCACATTATCTGTAAAGTCGAGAACTGTTTCTACAGAATCACTATTTCTCCTCAGCAAAGTGTACACTCTATGACATTCCTAGTTGTGGCACACTGGGAGAGTTCCAAGGTCACCATTACCAAGAAGGCAAAACAAAAAAGGCAGCCAAATACCCCGCAGACAACACCAAGCCCAAGTATGGCAGCTGCACTGACAGCATCCATGGGCATTAGCTATGGGTTTTCACAGAGCTAAAAAATTTGTGATTCAGCACCCCCTACTGAAAATAATAGAAAGAACTCTTCATAGTTGACATAATTGATATCTAATTGTCACTCATACATAGATGCCTAGACAGAGAAGGAACCCATCAAACACCATGAATAACCATATTAGCAAGGAAGCTCAGAAAGAAAATAAAAAATCTCCAGTAAGCAAGCTTGAACATATGGAAATATGTGATATAAATGGCAGAGAATTCAAGATTGCATTTCTTAAAATACTTAATGAGATGTGAGAAAATACAGAGGCAATTTAATGCGCTCAGAAAATAAATTAACAAACAAAATAAGTACTTTACCAAAGAAATTGAATTTTTTAAAAAGAACCAAACAGAAATCCTGGATATGAAGAATTCAATAAAAGAGGTCAGAAATGAACTTGCAAGCATAAGAAATAGAGCCAACCAGATGGATGAAAGAATTACTGATATCGAAGAAAGAATTCTAGAAATGACACAGAGGGAAGATGAGAGAGATGTGATAAATAAATAAATTAATTAATAAATAAATTAATTAATTAATATAAAGAACTCTATCAAATTAACTAAATCACAAAAAGTAATAAAAGAATAATGGACATACCAGAAGAAGAAGAGAGGAAGAAGGGAATGGAAACCTATTAGCACAAATAGTTAATGAGGACTTCCAGAACATATGGAAAAAGCTAGACCCTTGAATTCAAAAAGCAAACAGTGTAAGAGCCCATCAGCAGATGAGTAGATTAAAAAACTGTGGTACATCTACACAATGGAATACTATGCTATGGTAAAAAAGGAGTTCTTACCATTTGCAACAACATGGGTGGAGATGGAGAGTATTATGCTAAGTGAAATAAGCCAGGCAGAGAAAGATAAATATCACATGATCTCACTCATTTATGGAATATAATGAACAACATAAACTGATGAACAAAAACAGATCCAGAGACAGAGAAACATCAATCAGAACGTCAAACCTCAGGGAACGTAGGGGACGGTGGAGGTAAGGGGGAGAGATCAACCAAAGGACTTATATGCATGCTTATAAGCCTAATCAATGAACAGAGACAACAGGGGGGTAAGGGCATGAATGGGGGATTGGGGGTAATAGGGGAATAAGGACACATATGTAATACCTTAATCAATAAAGAAATTTAAAAAAAGAAGCAAACAGAATACCTGGTTACTTCAATCCAAAGAGGCCATCTACAAGGCACGTTATATTAAAACTATCAAAAGTTAATGACAAAGAAAGAATTATCAAGGCATCCAGGGAAAAGAAGGAAGTGACCTATAAAGGAAAACCCATCAGGTTATCATTGGACTTCTCAGCAGAAACTCTATAAGCCAGAATAGGGTGGAACCAAATATGCAAACTACTGGAGGAGACAAATTACTAGCCAAGAATAATGTATCCAGTTATCTTTTAAATATGTTATCTTTTAAATATGAAGGAGAAATAAATATTTTCCAGACATACAGAAGCTGAGGGAATTTATCACCAGAAGACCTCCATTGCAGGAAATACTCAAGGGGGTGATTCTACCTGAAACAAAAAAAACAAAAGGTCACCACACTACTAGTAAGTTCACCAACAAACTTACAGCACAAACAGGGATATCTGTGACCACAAAAACATGAAAAGGAAGAGGTAAAGGGTCTGAATTTGCAAGGAAGATGGAGATCAGATGCATTCAAAAGAAAAAGAAAAACCTACTCTACATATGAAACTTTCTTTTTTATAAACCTAAAGATAACCACAAAAAAAAAAAACAACAACACTGAAGCACACCATTCAAAAAAAGACAAAAGAGAAAAAAAGAAGTATGGAATATCAGCAAATAAAAACATCATATAGAAACACAAAGGAAAAGAACCAATGGAGGCACAGAGCTACCAGAAAATAATAGATAAAATGGCAAAAGGAAATCCTCATACATCAATAATTACCCTCAATGTAAAAGACCTGAATTCACCAATAGAGAGTTCAAGAGTAGGAGATTGGATCAAAAAATAATCCAACCAGATGATGCCTATAAGAGACATGTTTAAGCTGCAAAGACAAGGGTAGATTCAAAGTGAAAAGGTAGAAAATGATTCTCCAAGCAAATAACATCCACAGAAAACCAGATGTAGCCATACTTATATCTGACAAAAATATCTCAAGATAACAAAAGTAATAAGAGACAAAGATGAACATTCTATAATGATAAAGGGGACACTACATCAAGAAGACATAACACCATTTAATATATACTGTATGTACCAAATCAGTGAGCACCGAAAATATAAAGCAACTATTAACAGAACTAAAGTGAGAAACTGACAAAAATAATCATACTAGCTGTTAATGGACCTAAATACTCCATTAACAGCTCTAGATAGATCATCCAAAAAGAAAATCAATAAAAATATTGTCTTAAATGACACATTAGTCCAATGGTCATAATTGATATCAACCAAAAACTTGGAAACAATAAGGTTTGCATTAATAGTGATTCTTTCATTCCAGAGAATTAGACTATACATTCTTTTCCAGTGCACATGGAACATTCTCAAGGATAGACCATACGTTGGGTCACAAAACCAGCCTCAACAAATTTAAGAACATTGACATCATACCAGGCATATTGTCTGACCACAATGCTTTGAAATTGGAAATCAACTGCAAAAAGGAAGTTCAAAACACACACACACACACACACACACACACACACACACACACACACAGATATGTGGAGATTAAACAGCATACTACTGTATGATGGGTCAAAAAAAGAAAAAGTGAGATCAGCAGATATATAGAGACAAATGAGAATGACAATATGACATATCAAAACTTCTGGGATGCAGGGAAAGCAATAATAAGAGGGATATTTATCTCATTACAAGCCTATCTCAAGAAACAAGAGTAATCCCAACTAAACAGCCAAACAGTATATTTTAAAGAACTAGAAAAAGAATAGAGGAACTAAGATGGCAGCATAGGTAAATGCCGATACTTGTATCCTCTTACAACCACATCAAAATTACAACTAAAATACAGGCCAACCATCATTCAGAAACCACCTGAAATGTGGCTGAATGGAAGTCCTACAACCAGAGAATTAAAGAAAAAAGCACACTGAAACTGGTAAAAGGGTGGAGGCGCAGAGCAGGCTATTCTGACACCCATGTGTGGTGTGTTTTCATTTATTTATTTATTTATTTATTTATTTACTTTTTCTATTTATGTGTGGTGTGTTTTTAATTGGGAAGGATATCATGGCTGAGGAGGTCTCCCATGAGGAGCAAGAGATCCCAGCCCCACACCAGGTCCCAGCCCAAGGTTAAAGTGCCAAGAAGAGAAGTCCCTGTAACTTTGGGGTGTAAAAACCAGTGGGCACTGTGCCTGAGTTGTTACTGGTGAGAGGAGGAGATGAGGAGCCCTTGGTTTTTGTCTTCAAAGGGAAATATTTCAATCAAGAGACAAAATATAAAAAAACAAGCAAGAATTTATTGACCTCAGCAAAAATACATTTAGGAAAGTGAAACAAGGAAGGCATAGAAGAAGCAACAGGAGAGTCTAGACTGGGCAGCATAAGCTCTGGGCAGTTAGAGGATGGGGTGGGAGGGGGAGATTTGCTCCCCTGGTTGTAAGTATCATGGGATCCATTAGAGGTTATGGGATACATGGGGTAGGAGGAGAGGGGGTAGGGAATGGCACCGGTATACTTCCTGAAGGGAGAGCACACTGGGACCTTCATTTTGAGGAGTTTTAAAGGCTGGGTGTTTAGGGGAGGTCTTAGGAGCAGATCAATAGAATATTTATCAGTTTTATGCTGATGTACCAAAATGAGATTTATTCTCTTAATATGGCTGTCCTTGAGTGTGGCTGGCAAATGGCACTTAATTGGATGTCTGTTACCTGCCTCCCTGAGTAAGGTGATTTAAGCTATATACTCTCTGCTTGTGAAGGAGAAGTAAAAACCACTTACTCTGAAGTGTCCTTAGTTTAGGGAAGATAGGATATACTAGGTCCGTGGTCGGCAAACTGCAGCTTGCAAGCCACATGCGGCTCTTTGGCCCCTTGAGTGTGGCTCTTCCACAAAATACCACGGCCTGGGCGAGTCTATTTTGAAGAATTGGCATTAGAAGAAGTTTAAGTTTAAAAAATGTGGCTTTCAAAAGAAATTTCAATCATTGTACTGTTGATATTTGGCTCTGTTGACTAATGTGTTTGCCAACCACTGTACTAGGTAGTTGCAAACTGGTGCTACACCTCCTGTCTTAGTTTCTCTATTCCTCCTGTTATGGAATTTTCTTAGATTCTAATATTCTATAACATTCCCCACTCAGAGACTTCTACCACTAAAATATTTTAGCAGTAATGAGGGAGGGTGGTCTGTCTTCAGTAATTGCTTTGTGCTAAAAATTGTTATAGTCCCTGTCTACATTAGCGTATGAAAGTCTCTCTCCCTGTCTGATCTAAGGGTGACAACAAAATGGGATTTGAGACTGGAAGAGAGAGGCCCTTGGTTGATTCTTCTAAAGTAGGGATGGACTGAAATTCCTGAAGTGTCATCATTTCTACATGGAGTCTCACTTCAGCAAATCTACAGATTCAATGCAAACCCTATTAAAATACCAACAGCAAATTTCAAATGTCTAGAACAAATGCTCCAAAAAATTATATGGAACTCCCAAAAATAAAATTAAAAAAAAAAAACACACCTCAAATAGCTGCAGCAATCATGAGAAAGAAGAAAAAAGTTGGAGGTGTCACAATACCAGATATCAGGTTGTACTATAAAGCCACTGTAATCAAAACAGCCTGGTACTGGCACAAGAATAGGCATATAGATCAATGGAACAGAACAGAGACCCTAGAAATCAACCCAAGCCATTGAGCTCAATTAACATTTGACAAAGAAGGCAAGAGCATATAATGGAGTCAAGACAGTCTCTTCAATAAATGGTGTTGGTAAAACTGGACAAATACATGCAAAAAAAATGAAACTAGACCACCAACTTATACCATATGCAAGAATGAATTCAAAATGAATAAAAAACTTAAATGTAAGTCATGAAGCCATAAAAATCCTAGAAGAAACAACAGGCAGCAAAATCTCAGACATCTCTTGTTACAACATGTTTATGGATACATCTCCTAGGACAATGGAATCTAAGGAAAAAATAAACAAATGGAATTACATAAAAATAAAAAGCTTCTGCATATCAAAAGAAAATCCTATATAATAAAAGGCTAATATGCAAATTATCCCCTCAACCAGAGTTTGACCAGGAGTTCGACCAGGGGGTGGGGCCAGCTGGCCAACCGCCCACATCTCCTCCCCCTGGCCGGCCTGGCCCGATCAGCTGATTGGGGCAGGCTGGCCAGACCCCATCTGTGCACGAATTCGTGCCGCAGGCCTCTAGTATCAACAAATGAAAAGGAAGCCCAAGTATGGGAGAACATATTTGCCAATGATACATTTGATAAAGAGTTAACATCCAAAATATATAAGGAACTCATATAATGTAACCAAAGGAAGACAAACAATCCAATTAAAAAATGGGCAAAGGACTTAAATAGACACTTTTCCAAAACAGACATACAGATGGCCAAGAGACATATGAAAAAATGCTCAAAGCCACTAGTCATCAGAGAGATACGAATTAAAATGACAATGAGGTAACACCTCACACCTGTCAGAATGGCTACCATCAACAAATCAGCAAGTGACAAGTTTTGGTAATGTATGTGGAGAAAAGGGGAACCCTGGTACACTGCTGGTGAGAATGCAGACTGGTGTAGCCATTATGGAAAACAGTATGGAGTTTCCTAAATAAATTAAATATAGAACTGCCATTTGACCTAGTGATCCCACTTCTAGGAATATATCCTAAGACACCAGAAACATCAATCAGAAAGAATGTATGCACCCCTATGTTCATAGCCGCACATTTTACAATAGCTAAGATCTGGAAACAGCCCAAATACCATCAGTAGATGAGTGGATCAAAAAGCTCTGGTACATTTACACCTGGAATACTATGCAGCAGTAAAAAAGAAGGATCTCTTACCCTTTGAGATAGCATGGAGGTACCTGGAGAGTATTGGGCTAAGTGTAATAAGTAAGTCAGAGAAAGACAAATATCACACAATCTCACTAATATGTGGAATCTAATGAATAAAATAAATTGATGAATAAAATCGATCCAGAAACATATTAGTATGGAGCAGACTGAGGAATTCCAGAGAGAAGGCTGGGGAGGGTGGGTGGGTGTGAAGAGATCAACCAAAGAACTTGTATGCATATATGCATAATCCATGGACACAGATAATAGTATGGTGAAGGCCTGGGGCAGCGGGTGGGGGCAGGCTAGAATGAGTGAATGGATATAAAAGGGGGGCGACATATGTAACACTTTCAACCATAAAGATCTAATTTTTTAAAAAAAGGAATATGCCTATGAAAATAGCATGAAAAACAAAGGCTAATGATCACAGCAAAATATAAGCCAGTTTGTACGTCTGTAAGAATGTCAGAAAAGAGAGCTTAAGGTTTCTTTTGATGGAATGAAAACAAGCAATGACTATTTGGTAGCATCAGATGCTCAGGTAAATTCTGTAAGGTTGAAATTATATCAGCAGGTCTTAATAATTCTAAGTCAAAGGGTGGGGGGTGGGAAATGAAGCATTAGCTTGGAGGGTGAAGACAACTAGAAGAATTCAGTAATTATTATTTATAGGTAAATATAAAAATTTAGAGGCAACCTACTACACTAGAGTCCAATATCCACATTTGGGCATTGTGTTTTCCATTGAAACAGAATTTTTCTCCCTATCACCCTCATTTTTATCAAAGAGACTACATTTGATCCAGTTTTAATTTGACCTGATTATTTGTATAAACACAATAAGAATAGCAACTAATTATATAAGCTATTTAAAATCTGCTTTGCTGGAATTTCATTCACAAGAAATCTTCAGACTATACTTTAGTCAGCCCCTTGGGGGCACAGAAGCCAAGCCACACAGTTCCCATCCAGTTTTGCCTGTAATGCCTATAGATTTGGGTGGATTTCTCAAGTTCTTGGGGTCCCCAAAATGTCTAAGATTCTTTCTTTGCCTTCTCCCAGGAAAGCAGACTTCCTTCCTTACCTGAAAGACTACCATGAACCATGTGAATAAGCAAGGCACCAGGCCATTTTTCCCAAAGGGCATTTACTGGCTTTAAAGTCAATCTCAATTCCTTGTCTTTCTGGTGACATCCAGAGTTCTGGTATGTCTCTTCTGGTATGTCTCTCTCTTTTTTTCTTTTTTCTTTATTGATTAAGGTATTACATATGTGTCCTTATCCCCTCATTGCCCCTCACCCCCCTAGTGTCTGTGCCCCTTGGCTATGCTTATATGCATGCATACAAGTCCTTTGGTTATCTCTCTCTCCCTTACCCCGCCCTCCCCTAACTTCCCTCTGATATTTGACAGTCTGATCAGTGTATGCCTCTCTTGATCATGACATTCTAGTCAAAGATTTGGTTATTAAAACTGTGAGGGTTAACTTGAAATGCAGGCAGATAGGGCAGGGGTCCAGTGGAAAACAAAGGCAGGTGGTACATAGGCAAGGGCAGGCATGGCAGTTTGAGCCAGCTTAATCACAGGAACCAACCAAGCAGAAATAATAAAATGTTTCTGGACTCAAAGAGGGAGGCATGGAAAAACAAGGGGGGCCTGCAACAATGAGGTGTACTGACACATAGAAACAGAGAAAGTTCAGCGCAGGAACAGAGAAAGAACACATAGAAACAAGGAAAGTTCAGCATGGGGACAGAGAAAGAACAATTGAGGGAATCAATCAGGTGATGACATGGATAGATATAGAAGCAGGTTTGTAGTAAATATATGCCCCTGGATTACAAGGTTTTATGTGGCAGCCCATTATTGGGCTCCCCTCCCCATGTGGGGAGTCTGAATCTGCTTGAAATAAATTTTCCACACTTTTGCTCAAATCTTCTGGTCCGAGGAGCTCATTCTTTGGTGTCAAAAGACATGACCCTGGGGAAAAACATTGGCTAACTGTTTCAGTTATCAGAACCACAATTGGAACCTGGTTTTATGTGTCCTATTATAAAGAGAACAGATTTTTATTGGGTTTATGCAAACAACCATATTGTCATGAAAATATTTACTTACTGAGAATTGTCAAGTTCTGGAGATATTAGGTAGAGAGAAAAACATAAAATGTCTCAATATTGCTTATGAGGGTATATTTTATCAAAATACTTATAGGGAAAACAAAACAAGCTTAACTAAAAAGTAAGAGACCAGCATTTCTTAGATTGGCATTAATGAACACATTTCATAAACTCAATTGGCAAACACACTCACTTTCAAGAAACAATCTCCAAAAAGCACAAGACATTCATCAGCTCCAAATCCACTTTACATATTTTCTGTAATAAAAAGCCAAAAGCAAACTTAAGACTTGTCTAGCACTCAATATTTCAGTATTTCATGTTATTTAAAAATATCTAGATACTCAATAATTTCAGTTAAAATCCACTTATTTAGAAAAGAATAGTTGAAATAAGTTAAAGTGGTTTGTTTAGGTGGCTAAGGTTTTTTTTATATTTTGACAAGAAGCCCAATGCACAAAATTCTTGCGGGGTTGGGGAGCCTCAGCCCAGCCTGTGCCCTCTCACAGTCTGGGAGCCCTCACTCCTTACCACCCACCTGCTTGCTGCTCCTTACTGCTTGGTTGGCTGCTCCTTAGCGCTGCCGAGAAGGCCTGAGAGGCTGCCGTGGAGGCTGGAGAGGCTCCCACCACAGCTGCTGCACTAGCCAGCCATGAGCCTGGCTTCTGGCTGAGTGGTGCTTCCCCTGTGGGAGCTCA
The DNA here is from genome assembly GCF_963455305.1 of Plecotus auritus. Taxonomy (NCBI): domain Eukaryota; kingdom Metazoa; phylum Chordata; class Mammalia; order Chiroptera; family Vespertilionidae; genus Plecotus; species Plecotus auritus. The sequence continues at coordinate 31,242,368 of NC_137784.1, forward strand.
CTGACCACCAGGGGGCAGCTCCTGCATTGACCATCTGCCCCCTGGTGGTCAGTGCACGTCATAGTGACCTGTCATTCCATTGGTCTTTCGGCTGTTTGGTCGATTTGCATATTAGGCTTTTATTATATAGGAATATTTACCTTCCAGAGCTTTGTATTTAAAAAAAAAAAATGACCCAGACAGGAGTTTATGGTGAAGTCCAGGTATTTTCATTTCAAAGGTCCTGGGACTTTGGTTTTATAAATCCTATTATCTATAGGCCTCTTGACCTGGATAGAGGAGGTTTTGGGGAGGTAAGAAGATTTGGTGGGCTTTGAATTGTTTCTGGAGCCACACCTCTGGCCCTGTGAAGACTTCATTTGTAAAACAAAGACAGTGGTTTCCAATATATCAAGAATTGGATTGCCACCCAAGTGTTGGCAATCGACTGAAAAATTTAACTATCCATTTTTAGAATATTTCTTTCCATTTGGGTATATTTTTCTAGTTACAGACATCACATAGCTTAGGGTAGCCTCCATAAAGGCTTAGATACATGGAACTTCTCTGTCCATTTCCCTTGGGAAGCGTAAAACATGTCCTAGGTGCAAGATTTCCTAGTTGGAAGGGAACAGGCTCTGGTTTAAAGTCAGACTGATTAAATATTATCGCCATTTGTATAGAAGCTTTACTTTGAAGGAGGAGGCAACTTAAGTTGGGTGTGGTTAGGAACAGATAAAGTAGCCCCAGTATTTATAAAGGCCTTTGTGGCTTCCTTTTTTTATGATAATTTTAACTTCTCCCAAACTGTTATGGAAAAAGGGAAACAACCTTGGAGCAAATCTATGCTTTCTTCTGGTTTCTTTTCCCTTTCTAACTCTCATTTCAGTTTTCTACAATTCTTTTTAAGGTGATCTGGTTTTATACAATAGAAACAGACTCTATTCTAAAGTTTCCTTACAGACCCTATTTAGCAGTTCTGTTTCCTTGCTCTCAGAAACCAGTAGGCATATTAACTGGAATAGGTTATAATAATTAGGATTACATGTTCTAACAATTAAATTTATTTGGGAACCCATCAGAGTCCCTGAGAAAATCGGGTACAGTTGCTGGTTACTCTTTGGCTGAAACAAACTTTTTCTAAAGGGAATTGTTAGAATTCCTATTCTCATTTTCCCTTAAATCAGTAGGGAGTAGTAGTAAAGATAGAAGGGGAAGGAAGAAGGAGAAGGAAGTGGAAGGGCAAGTCCAGACAAGGAATTTCAGAGCAAAGGATATAGTAGAGAAGCTATAGAAGGGAGAGGAATTGGTTATAGGCATTTATTAGTTTCAGAAGAGTTCAATATCTAACAAAGTGTGGCCCAAGATGATTATTACATACTTCCATGTTATTTCATAGGCCAAAGATATATGTTGGAAAGCATTGATATAGTTATCTCGGTTACCAGAGTAACTCCCAAGATGAGCCTTAATTTGTTTTTAATTTTACAAGTGAAAAGGGTTTATGGATAAGCTGTGGGCTGCACCAAGAGACATACCCTGGCAGGGAAAGGTATGGGCCGTTTTGGCCTTTCCAGTTCCTATGACTGGGAGTTTTGTTTTTTGTTTTTTGTTTTTTTTTCTAGGTATGGAGGCAGGGTCTGATAGAGGGTTTAGGCAATGGAATGAGGTTGCAGCTGGGGGAATTCTGTGGGCCATTAGCACAGGGTTGTGAGATAGGGTCTTTGTTTGGCTGAAATACAGCCAAATGTGGACAAAAAGAGAACACATGCTAACCTTAGTCAGGGAAGGCCTGGGTGGTGGCCTTGCAAACTCAGAGACCTAAAGTAACCACAACAGATGGTCTGAAATTAAAAATTTTTAATTAAAAATCAGTTTTTAATGGATAGTCATGTCCTAGGCTGGTATTTTTCCTAACAAAGATCAACTTTGATCTTAACTGAGCCTATTGTATTTTTGCATTTAGATAACATTCCTTTGGGATGTCAGAGTAACTTGTTACTTCCTTTTGTCTGGACCCCTCAGGGCACAACCAATGGTGGGTCCAGGCACTAGAGCAGAGACCACAAATTCCCTCATTGTTATTGTTATCCTATTAATTGTTGACTATTAACTATCCTGTACCCACCTGTGTAAAAGAAGCATGTGTCTATCATTTTACTTTTTATCCAATCCCAAAGGTTTCCCTGCTTTGCTTTCTCCAACCTCCCTAATCTATCACCAATGGATTTCATGTAACCCACTTTTACATCTCTGCCTTTGGTGGTAATTTATAAATATAGGTGAAAAAACACCATTCTCTGGAGCATTATCTCAATACATTGAGATTTTGCTTCTTGGCAATTGGCATCAGTTTGGCTCAAAAAAATTCTTTACATGTTTGAATGTTTCTTATGTTAACACAGAGTAGTCAATTTATATTTCTGGAGGAGATCCTTCTGTTCTCATAACAGAAAAAATATCTGGATATAAGGAATTTCTGACCATTTTCCCTGTTACTTGCAGAAAAGATCTAATTGAAGCTTGGTGTTGTGAATAATGCTACTATTTTGAGTCCATGACTACCTATCTCGGAGTTTATATTGTGGCCAGACTGAATTACAGTAGAAAGTCTTTTCTTTTTTTTAAGATCTGGGTGGTTGAATTGTGACTAGTTAGCCAAAATACAGACCAGGGAGCTCCTATCCTGCATATAGAGGTCAAATCCCCATTTGGAAGTTAGCAATTTGAGAGCCCAGCATCCTGGTGTCAATTCCGGAGCCTGGTGTCCCAGCCCTTGAGGGCTAGAGTCTGATGTCTCAGGATTCTAGCAGGGATGAGACCGTGCAATCTCACCATATTCTTTAGAGGATGGAAGGTCAAACTTTACCGAGTGATGGGTGGCTCTGCAGACCTTGTTGGAGTTGGATAGATCTAGGAATCTGGGAGCAGTCAAGTCTGCTCAACCAGGGCAAAGGAGCAGAAAAGAAAAATAGAGCTAGTGTGTCCATAGGAGAAAACAGAGTTTTATAGATAGAGGAGGGTTTTGCTAAAAGGATAAAAAAGGTAGTAACCCATAAATGGAATGACTAATGGTGAGGTACATTTAGGGTGCCATTTACCTCCTAGTTGAATTGTACATTGGACTTCTGCATAATATCTTCTGGTTTGTGTGTCTCCCATTTCTTTGATGATGTCTACACCATTTCCTCTGAACCCCTCAAGGATCCACTCTGATAGGGTGGACCCCTACTCTGAGAATTCCAGATTGTGGGAATGCTATGCCTGCTATAACCCATTATACTGCAGAAATTCTACCAGAGTACTTCCAGTGAAGTGCTGTAGAGACTTGATCCAGTAAATCTGAGAGATTTTATAGGTGATAGACAAAAAGATTTACCCAATAGGTCTGGCTGGAAGAGGACAGATAGATTTCCTAGATGCAGTAGTAGCTAAGAGGCAAGCTAGAGTTTAGGTCAAGCTGTCTGTTTGGGCAGGTGAGGTATATTAAATCGTAACAATGCATGGATTACAGGATTATACCCTGAGAACGTGGGCATGGGGGAGTCATGACTGCAAGTGAATTCTTAGGCATCAATGTGCCAGTTCATCACCAGGCACTCAGGGTTAATTTAGGTTTCCACTCACAGGCAGTCATCTCCTATTAACCAGAATTACTGCCTTGTCCTCTTGATCCTGGACAAGAAGGAAAAGTAAAGCAGCCCTTTCTCTGGCCTTGTGGCCAGAGGACTTACAGTTTGTGTAATCCAAGGGGTGCCATCAAAATGATGTTACTAATTGGGTTAATGGCTGGGGCCTTGGTTCTTCTCATCAACACAAAAATATTATAAGGTCAACAAAAATGAAGGTAATAAGCCAGTCAGAGAAAGATAAATATCACATGATCTCATTCATTTGTGGAATATAATGAACAACATAAACTGATGAAGAAAAGTAGATCCAGAGACAGAGAACCATTGATCAGATTGTCAATCCTCAGAAGGAAGGTAGGGGAGGGTGGGGATAAGGGGGAGAGATCAACCAATGGACTTGTATGCATGCATATAAGCCTAATCAATGGACACAGACAACAGAGGGGTGCGGTCATGAGTGAGTGGGATGGGAGGGGTAATGGGGGAATAAGGACACATATGTAACACCTTAATCAATAAAGAAAAAAATACATATAAATGAAAAAAAAATGAAGGTAAAGCACAGTGGGATTTATTGAAGATACACTCTAAACGAGGAGCAGGCAGTTGAGAACAATGGCCCTGAACTCCTGGGTCATATGGTTTAAATGAGGGATTTTCTGGGTGGATGCTTTCATTTGCATTCAAGGATGATTGACAGAAAAATGTAATATAAACATATTTCTTCTGCACATGCCCTTACCCATAATGCATACAGAAAAACCCATGGGGGTGGGGAGGTTAAAACTGCAATGCAAATTTTATTATAATTAGTCCAAGGCCCTAGTAAGTTCCCATTGAGGTCATGTCATTTTTCTCTGAGCTTGCGTCAAGTACGGGCTGGTTCTGAACTGGCCCACTGGTGATCTGCTGGACGCTGGGCCACCCATAGAGAAGCAGTCTGAAGGCAATGTTGGTCCAACCCCTGCTCAGGACTCCAGAGCAGGCCCCACCCCTTGCCCTCATGTTTAACTTCCTATCTAACAGAGTGACAAGGATACAGCCTGAGACCAAGGCAGTTCCTCCTAAAGGGCCCAAGTGTGGAATTACTTGAACTCACTCCCTTTGAGCTCCTGCAATGGGGCAGCAGCTTGAAAAGATCCAGGGACATATGGGAAGAAACTAAATTGTCTGTCATCAGAGCAAGAACTCCTGGGCATTTTTCTCCCAGAAAAAAAGTTCTGGGAACTTCCCCTGCCCCGCCTCCCCCCAAATTAACTGGCAGGTACCATATCTGAGTCTCCATATACCTGGGCAACGCTATTTGTCCCAACCTGGTGATTCCCTGAGATCCCCACCCAATTTGCAGCCATAGCCAAGCTGTTTGCAGTGTGTCTTTTGCATATGAGTTGCCTATTCTGGTTTAGGCTTTAGACTTTCCTAAACTTTCTCAAACAAGAAGCTGCTGGAGTCAGTGTGCCATATATATCTTGATAAATGGCCCCAGGCCCAGCACTAACAGCAACTTGCCAAGGTTTACAGCTTTGCCTCTCCTGAGCACTTCTAAGCCCAACACAAGTAGCAGCCATCTGCAGAGTCCCCTATAGCAGGGCAAAGGCAGTAGCTGTCCTTGTAGCTCCTGGGAGGTCCCAGATCCAGTACACTTGGTGTACAGCTTCAGACCACACCAGATTCCAATTCTACCACATCTGAGAGCAACATACTCAAGGGTCAGACTTGGAGAGCACAAAAGCCCCACTGAAGCAAGTCTTACTCAATAGGCATGTCTCCTACATAGCTGTTCTTCCCCTGTACTCACAGCTGGTCCTCACAGCCAATTTTTCTCAGTGACATCAACAGTAATCAAGGCTCAATTACAACAGGACAGTGAGCACTGCCCACATAGGGGCACACATAGAGTGTCCAGCTCAGGTGACTTGGGAAAGCTGAGCCACTGGGCACTAAAGGACACCTACAAAACTGGGTGAGTATACCAATTCCAGGAGATATTACAGCTCTACCTAATACATAGAAACAAACACAGGGAAGCATTTAAGTGTGGAAACAAACAAACAAACAAACAAAGAAAAACATGTCACAAATGAAAGAACAGAAGAAATCTCCAGAAAAAGAACTAAATGAAATGGATGCAAGCAAACTACTAGATACTGAGTTCAAAGCAATGGTTATAATAATGCTCAAGGAACTTTATAAGAGCATCAAGGGACTTAGTGAGAATTTCAAAGAAATTAATGAGAACATCAAAGACATGAAAATGGAACAGTCAGAAATTAAGGATACACTAACTGAAATGAAGAATAATTTACAGGGAATCAACAGTAGAGTAGAGGATGAAGAGAATCAAATCAACAATTTGGAATATGAAGATGAAAAAACACCCAATCAGAAAAGAAAAAAAAAATCCAAAAATATGAAGATAGTGTAAGGAGCCTCTGGGACAACTTCATAACTTCATGCATACCAACATGCACGTCATTGGGGTACTGGAAGGAGAAGAGAGGGATCATGAAATTGAAGACTTATTTGAAGAAATGACATGAAACTTCCCCAACCTGCTGAAAGAAATAGACTTACAAGTCCAGGAAGTGCAGAGAACCCCAAAGAAGATGAACCCAAAGAGTCCCACACCAAGACACATCATAATTAAAATGCCAAGCGTTGAAGACAAAGAGAGAATCTTAAAAGCAGCAAGAGAAAAGCAGTTAGTTACCTATAAGGTAGTGACCACATGACTGTCAACTGATCTCTCAACAGAAACTTTGAAGGCCAGAAAAGAGTGGCAAGAAATATTTAAAGTGATGAAAAGCAAGGACCTGCAACCAAGATTACTCTACTCAGCAAAGCCATCTTTTATAATTGAAAGTCATATAAAGAACTTCACAGATAAGAAAAAGCTATAGTAGTTCATCAACAGCAAACCAGTGTTACATAAAAAGTTGAAGGGTTTTCTTTAAGAAGAAGAAGAAAAGAAAAGATCAAAAACACAAACAATAAGATGGCAATGAATACATATCTATCATTAATTGAATCTAAAATAAAAATAATTGAACAAGGAGTCTAAAGACCAAAATTAACTGATGACTAAAATAGAACCAGAGGCATGGAAACATGAAAAAGATTGAGAAATCTCAGAGGGAAAGGAGTGGGGGGAGGGGTTTGTAAAAGATTAATTAAAGAATGTATTTACATATATGTATTACCTATGGACACAGAAAATAGGGTGGTGAAGGCCTGGGGTAAGGTGGGTAAGGGTGGAGGAGTGTAGTGGTAGGGAAAGAGGGGATCTGTAATATTCTCAACAATAGAGATAAACAAAAGAACTAGAAAAAGAACAGAGCAACACAAAGTCAGTAGAAGACAGGAAATAAAAATTAGTGCAGAATTGTATGAAATAGAGAACAAAATATCTATAAAATTAATGCAACAAATAGCTGTTTCTTTAAAAAAAAAATAATACAACTGACAAGCCCCTGGCTAGACTCACTAAGGAAAAAGGATAAAAGAACCATAGGGGGAAAAAAAATCAGAAATGAAAGAGAAGTTACCACAGACATCATAGATAAGAAAAGATCATAATAGAATACTATGAAAGACTATATGCTATGAAATTTAATAACCCAGAAGAAAAGTATAAGTTCCTATAGATGAGTAACCTTCCTAGACTGAATCATGTCAAATTAGAAAATCTTAATAAATAGACGAATCAGGAGTGTGGAAATTGAAACAACTTTCAAAAAACTCCCCCCCAAAAAAATTCCAGGACCAGATAGGTTCACTAATGAATTCTACCAAACATTCAAAGAAGATCTGAAACCTATCTTTCTCAAATTTCCAAAAAAATTGAAGAAGAGTCAAAACTTTCTAACACATTTTATTAGGCTAATATAATCCTGATACCAAAACCTGGCAAGGATAACACACAAAAAAAGGAAACTACAGACCAATGTCTTCGATGAATATGAATGCAAAAACTCTTAAACAAAATACTACCAAATAGATTATAATACTACATTAAAAAGCAATACACTATGGCCCGCCTGGCATGGCTCAGTTGGTTGAGCATCAATCTATGAACCAGGAGGTCATGGTTCGATTCCAGCTCAGGGCATATGCCCGGGTTGTTGGCTTGATCCCCAGCAGGGGACATGCAGGAGACAGCCTATCAATGATTCTCTCTCATCACTGATGTTTCTAGTTCTTTCTTCCTCTCCCTTCCTCTCTGAAATCAATGAAAATATATTTAAAAAATAATACACTATAATAAAGTGTAGTTCATTCCAGAGGCACAATTGTACTTGAACACATGCAAATCAATCAATGTAATACATGGCATTAACAAAAGAAAGGATAAAAGTCATATGATATTACTAATAGGTACAGGAAAAGCATTTGATAAGATAATGACATCCATTTATGATTAAAACACTCATTAGACTAGGCATAGAAGGAAATTACCTAAACATAATAAAGGCCATGTGTCAAAACCCCTCAGTCAATATCTTACTCAGTGGCAAAAAACTGAAAGCTTTTTCTCTAAAATCAGAAACAAGAAAAGGGTGCCCACATTCACCACTCTTATTCAACATAGTTCTGGAAATCCTAGGCAGAGTAATCAGGCAAAGTAAATAAATAAAAGGCATCCAAATTAGAAAGGAAGAAGTAAAAGTGTCACTTTTTGCAGATGATATGATTCTGTATATAGAAAACCCTTAAGACTCCACCAAAAACTATTAGAAACAATAAACAAATACAGTAAAGTTGCCAGATACAAAACTGATGTACAAAAATTCACCACTTTCCTATATACTAACAATAAAACTTTAGAAAATTAAATGGAATAAAACACAATTTATTTTTTAGTTGCAAACAAAATAATAAAACACCTAGAAATAAACTTAAGAAAGGATGTGGAAGAGTTATACACTGAAAACTACAAAGCATTATTAAAAGAGATTGAAAAAGACACAGTGAAATGGAAATATATTCCATGTTCATGGATTGGAAGAATCAACATGTTTAAAATGGCCCTATTACCCAAAATATTATACAGATTTAATGCAATACCCATCAAAATCCCAATGTCATTAAAAAAAATAGAACAAAAAAAATCATCACATTTTCATGGAAACACACATACACACACACACACACACACACACACACACACAACAAGTAGCCAAAGCAATCAAAGCAATCCTGAGAAAAAAAGAATGAAGCTGGAGGTATCACACTACCTGACTTCAAAATTATTCTACAGAGCCTTGGATGGTGTGGCTAAGTTGGTTGGAGGATCATCTGGTACACCAGGAGTTCACGGGTTTGACTCTGGGCCAGAGCACTTACCTAGGTTGAGAGTTCAATCTTCACTCAGGGAGCATAGGCAAGGCAAAAAATCTATGTATCTCTCTCACATTGAAGTTTCTCTCTCTCACTCTCTTCCCCCTCCTCCCTCTCTAAAATCAATAAAAAAAAATTAAGTCAGAGAAAGACAAGTACCATGTGATTTCACTCATACATGAAATTTAATGAGCAAACTGAACTACCAAGCAAAATAGAGACAGACTTATACATAGAGAGCAAGCAGAAAGTTTTGGTGGAGAGGGTGTTGTGGGGGATGGAGGGATTGAGAAAGAGAGAGGGACAGAGAGAGAACACTCATGGCCATGGAAAACAGTGTGGTGATTGGGGAGGTGTGTACGTGGAAGAGGGCAATAGAGGGGATCAATGATGATGGAAAAATAAATTTTAAAAATTATACTATAGAGCTATGATAATCAAAACAGCATGGTATTGGCAGAAAAACAGACACACGGGTCAATGGAACAGAATTGAGAGGCCAGAAATAAAACCACATGTATATGGCAGGTAATTTTAGACAAAGGAACCAAAAACACACAATGGAGAAAAGAAAGCCTCTTTAATAAATGGTGCTGGGAAAATTGGAAAGCCACATGCAAAAGAATGAAACCAGATTAGTTTGTGCACATGTACAAAAATTAATTCAAAATGGATCAAAAACCTAAATATAATATCTGAAATAATAAATTACATAGAAGAAAACAAAGGTACAAAACTTAATGTGCCTTGATCATAGAGAACATTTTATGAATTTGACCCCAAAGGCAAGGGAAGTAAAAGGCAAAAATAAATGAATGGGACTATATTAAACTAAAAAGCTTCTGCACAATAAAAACCGCCAACAAAACAAAAAGGCAACTGACCATATAGGAGATGCTATTTATAAACAACAGCTCTGACAAAAGGTTAATATCCAAAATATATAAAGACCACATACAACTCAAAATCAAATATACAATCCAATTAAGAAATGGGCAGAGAACCTAAACAGACACCTCTCCCAAGAAGACATGTAAATGGCCAGCAGATATATCAAAAGATGTTCGACTTCACTAGCTATTAGAGAAATGCAAATCAAAACTACAATGAGAAATTACCTCAAACCTGTTAGAATGGCTACTATCATCAAGAAAAGTAGTAACAGGCCGAAACCGGTTTGGCTCAGTGGATAGAGCGTCGGCCTGAGGACTGAAGGGTCCTGGGTTCGATTCCGGTCAAGGGCATGTACCTTGGTTGCGGGCACATCCCCAGTGGGGGGTGTGCAGGAGGCAACTGATCGATGTTTCTCTCTCATCGATGTTTCTAACTCTCTATCCCTCTCTCTTCCTCTGTAAAATATCAATAAAATATATTTAAAAAAAAAAAAAAAAGAAAAGTAATAACAAGTGTTGGAGACGTTATGGAGTAAAAGGAAAACTCATTCACCACTGGTAGGATTGTAGACTGGTATAGCCACAATAGAAAACAGTCTGATGGTTCCTCAAAAAATGAATAATAGAGTTATCATATGACCCAGCAATTCCTCTCCTGGGTTTATACCCAGAAACCTAAAAAACATGTAATCCCAAAGATATATGCACCCCTGTTTTCATTGCAGCATTATTCACGGTGGCCAAGACATGGAAATAACCAGTGTCCATCATAGGGGATTGAATAAAGATGTTGGGTACGTATATACAATACTACTCAGCCATAAGAAAAGATGAAATACAGCCACTTGGGGCAACATAGGTGGACCTTGAGAATATTATCCTAAGTGAAATAAGTCACTCAGAAAAAGCTAAGAACCACATGATTTCATTCATATCTGGAATATAAAACTAAAACTCATGGATACACAAAACAGTGTGGTGGTTACCAGAGGGAAAAGAGTGAGATGTGGTGGGGGCTTAATATATAGTGACAAAAGATGGATTGACTTGGGTGGTAGGCACACAGTGCAATATACAGATCTTGTATCATAGAAATGTACCCTTGAAGCCTGTATGATCCTATTAACCAATGTCACCCCAACAAGTTTAATAAAAAACAGAAAAAAGAAAAACTGTTCGTTTAATGCAAAAGTAATGGCATGAGGGTTAAAAGTTATTACTTCATTAGTAGAAGTTAACATTTTTCAATGTCTTTCATTGTAGCAGGCAGAATAATGCCTCCCCGCAATGTTCAGTTTACATCCTAGTAGCTGGAACCAATGAATATATTATCAACCCTAACCTTATAACTTACTTGGTAAAATGAACTTTTTAGATGCGATTGAAAAACTTGAGGTAGGCAAATTACGCTGAGTTATCTTGGAGGCAGAAAGGAAAGGTCAGAGGAGATATGATTATGGAAGAATGATCAGAGAGATGCAACGTTGCTGACTTTGAAGATGGAGGAAAGGAACCAGGAGCCAAGAAATGTGCTTGAACTTTAGAGAGGTTGGAAAAAACAAGGAAACAGATTTTTTCCTGGAAGCTCCAGAAAGAAATGCAGCTCTGCCAGCAACCTTATTTTTAGCTCAGTGATACAAGTATCAGAAATCTGACCTACAGAGCTGTAAGATAATAAATGCATTGTTTTAAGCCACTAAATTTGGCCTAATTTTATAGCAGTAATAAAAAACTAATACAGTTGTCAATGTAGTATGTTTATTTTTAAATGTTTTTATATTATTGTTCAACATTTGATACTTTTAAAGAAATGTGTAATAGACTTTGAGTGTATTAGCTGCATATTATATACTAATTAAGTACTGATACAGTAAACCCTCATTTTACTTAATTTCACTTTCTGAGGTTTTAGTTACACACGGGCAACTGCGGTCCAAAACTATTAAATAAAAAAATTCCAGAAATAAACAATTCATACGTTTTACATTGTGTGCCATTCTGAGTAGTATGATGACATCTCAATGTCTTATTCTGTCCTTCCTGAGAATTGAATCATGATTTTTGTCCAGTGTATACATATTGTACATGATACTCACCTGTTAGTCACTTAGCAGCCATCTAAGATATCATATCAACTGTCATTGTATTGCAGTGCTTGTGTTCAAGAAACTTAATTAATATGGCCACATTCACATAACTTTCATATAGTATCTTTATACATAAAAGCCTAAGTGACCATTCAACCAGTAGCTATGATGCATAATGACCACCAGGGGGCAGGCATTCAACGCACAGGCATGGGAAAGTGGAACAGACTGATGAATCTCAGAGGGAAGGGGAAAGGGAGGAGAGTGGGAAGAGATTAACCAAAGATCTTATATGCACACTAGAGGCCCAGTGCACTGATTTGTGCACAGGTGGGGTCCCTCCACCTGGCCTGCAGGGATCGGGCTGAAACTGGCAGTCTTACATCCCCTGAGTGGTCTCAGATTGCGAGAGGGCACAGGCCAGGCTGAGGGACCCCAATGGTGCATGAATCCATGCACGGGGCCTCTATTCTTGTTATAATTGATCTACTAGTATATTATAATTATTGTTATTAATCTCTTACAGTACCTAATTTATAAAATAAACTTTATCATATGAATGTATGTTTAGGAGAAAATTATATATAGGGTCCAGTACTATCTGAGATTTCAGGCATCCTCTGGGGGGTCTTGGGGAAAAAAACTCAGGAGCCCCAGGGATAAGGGGGAACTACAGTAATTGTTAATATATATTATCACACAATCTTACTCATATGTGGAATCTAATGAACAAAATAAACCAATGAGCCCTAGCTGGTTTGGCTCAGTGGATAAAGCGTTAGCCTGTGGACTGAAGAGTCTGAGGTTCCATTCTGGTCAAGGGCACATGCCTGGGTTGCGGGCTCGATCCCCAGTAGGAGGCGTGCAAGAGGCAACCAATCAATGAATCTCTCTCATCATTGATGTTTTTATCTTGCTCTTCCTCTCCCTTCTTCTCTGAAATCAATAAAAATATTAAATAAATAAATAAATAAATAAATAAATAAATAAATAAATAAACCTATGAATAAAATAGATCCAGAGACATAGAACCATGGAACAGACTGACAAATTTTAAAGGGAGGGCGGGGGTGAGAACTTAACCTGGGAGTTTATATACATATATGCTTAGTGCATGGACACAGACAATAGTGTGGTGAAGGCTTGGGAGGAGCGGGTGTGGGTGCAGGGTGGAGGGGGTCAACGGAATAAAAAACAAAGGGGACGTCTGTAATACAACAATAAAAATAAATTAAAAAACTTTAAAGGCTCTATAACTTGTCATGCTCCAAAAACCATTTTTAAGGACAGAGAAATATACATTTCACTTATTCTCAGTATACAGATAAATATCTAGTTGTAACACCATGTGTACAGGGTAAAAGTCAAAAGAAACATATAAGCAAAGCAGAAGAAAAGAATCAAATTCTTTTTTTTAAATAATTATATTTGTATTTTAGAGGGATGGTAGGGGATGAACAGCAAGATATAGACAGCCATTATTGAACATCCTTTTACTTTTTAAAAAGACCAGTTCACCAGTTGTAAAATTCAACCTAAACTGCCATGATTAAAAATATATTATCTAAATAGTATGGGTACACATGAACACACACACACAAATGCAAGTAATTTTATATATACAATCAAATATTTTTTTTGTCTTTCACATTTGTATGGTTTCAATTATTCTATGCCAAAATATGTGTATAAATTGTAGAACATTTAGTATTTGTCTTTGAATTATAACATTGGTAATTTGCTGAAAAAATATGTAATTCTCTGAACTACATTTATTTCTAATGGACCTCAGAATGAATGGATAGGGATGGAGTATAACAGTTACTGAGCAAAAATAGAATTGAACAAACAAAATCAATATGTAGTGGCAAACAGGAATCACACATGCAGCAATACAGTATATGCTGCCATAATAAAAACAGAAAACTTTTGAGTGACTCATACTGTAGAGTTGAAGGTTTGGAAAATCAAGATAATCCAGCTGACAGTGATACTTGCTCTTGCTCACTATGTGTAATTAAAAAATTAAAGCGCATTTTAAGTGTTTAAAAAAAATTGGAAGGCCCTGGCCAGTGTTGCTCAGTTGGTTAGGCATTGTCCTGTTTACCAAAAGGTTGCTGGTTCCATTCCCGGTCAGGACACATTCCCAGGGTTTGAGTTTGATCCCTGGTGGGGGGCATGCAGGAGGCAGCTGATGGATGGATGTTGCACTCTCACATAGATGTTTCTCCCCCTCCCTTCCTCTCTAAAAATTAATATACTATTTTTAAAAATTGGAAGAATATCTACACAAACAAAAAGTTCTATGAATGAGAAAAAATACAATGCTATAAAGACAGATCCCAAAAATATTTAAAATTATCATGTGATAAAATAATATGAACACAAATAAGCTCCTTATTTGACATTTTCAATAGCATATTAGGCAAAACAATATACTATCTTTGAAAACATGATTTAGAATGGTCGTAACATTTTGCACGAAGTAATCTTTCTGCTTTAAGATTTTGTGGTCTAGATTTTTCCAAATTCAATCAAGGTTCAGTTCATTGTTATTGTTTTCCTAAGTCATCATAATGGTCAGACCTTTTTAGTCATATAAACCATATTAAATGTTTCCAGTGCCTTATACTGGTTATGAATTAGGTGGGTTTTGAAATTCTATGTGGATCTAGTAATGTGTAATTTCTCCCAAAATAATGAATAGTTCTATGAACATTTTCTTCTTTGCAAGTAAAGTAAACAGATCCATTTTTTCGGCCCTGTAATCAGACTGCATCTATTTAGCTACTTAACTGCAATGTGCTTTGGTTCATTAGGTGGCTACTGTTGTGTCTCAGCCTAGTTAAAATTTCACAGCAAGTTAATCTGTTTTATTACAAATGAGAACACAAGTGATAATATACTCACCATTCACAACAAATCAATAACAGCATTTAAAAGGGAATAGTGCAAATATAGGGATGGGCAAAAGTAAGCTTACAGTTGTTCATTTGAAAATAATACAATAATTAATAAATAAGAATACAAGAACAAACTTGTGTACTCACAACTGTAAACCTAACTTTGCCTATCCTATCTAATAAAAGAGTAACATGCAAATTAACCATCACTCTGCTACACCCACAAGCCACACCTACCAGCCAATCAGGAGCGAGTATGAAAATTAACCCAACGAAGATGGCTGTGGCCATGGAGTGAGAAGGAAGCTTGGGTCTCCCTGGCAATGGAGGAAGCCAAGCTTTCCGCCTGCCTTGGCGGGCCCAGGCCTCCACTCAAGGCTACAAAGTTTCAATTATAGAAGATAAATAAATCCCAACAGAAATGGCTGCGGGCACAGATCAAGCAGGAGGCTTGGCTCTGCTCAAGGCTACAAAGTTTCAATTATATAAGATAAATAAATCCCAGATGCCAGGGCCTCTGCTTGGGTCTCCTGGGGGCGTGGCCGGCCTGCAAAGCACCACAGGCCCCTCACCCAGGCCACCCCATGCCCCAAGGGAACCCCCACCCTGATCCAGGACACCCTTCAGGGCAAACCAGCTGTCCGCCACCCATGCACCAGGCCTCTATTCTATCTAATAAAAGAGTAATATGCAAATTGACCATCACTTTAACACACAAGATGGCTACCCCCATGTGGTCAAAAATCCTGGCCCCATGTGGACACAAAATGGCCATCACAAGGTGGCCAGCAGGAGAGGGCAGTTGGGAGGGACCAGGCCTGCAAGGGAGGGCAGTTGGGGTCAATCAAGCCTGCAGGGGAGGGCAGTTAGGGGTGACCAGGCTGGCAGAGGAAGGACGTTGCTGGGACCAGGCCTGCAGGGAAGGGCAGTTGGGGAGGACCAGGCCTGCAGGGGAGGGCAGTTGGGGAGGACCAGGCCTGCAGGGGAGGGCAGTTAGGGGTGACTAGGCCTGCAGGGGAGGGCAGTTAGGGGTGAACAGGCATACAGGGAAGGGCAGTTAGGGGCAAACAGGTTGGCAGGGGAGCAGTTAGGCATCAATCAGGCTGGCAGGGGAGAGGTTAGGGGGTGATCAGGCTGGCAGGCAGAAGCGGTTAGGGGCAATCAGGAAGGCAGGCAGGTGAGTGTTTGGGAGCCAGCAGTCCTGGATTGTGAGAGGGATGTCCGACTGCCTGTGGAATCAGGCCTAAATGGGCAGTCAGACATCCCTCGAGGTGTCCCAGATTGGAGAGGGTGCAGGCTGGGCTGAGGGACACACCCCCAGTGCACAAATTTTGTGCACCAGGCCTCTAGTCCCTGTATAAAATCCCAATCATTTTTGCTCATTGATGACTTCATTTTATTTGGAATTTATTACTTTTACAACTTCGTTAATCTTCATGTATTTTATCCACACTCCATCAAAAAAAGCTGTAGCTCTTCTGAAAAATAGCAGATGTCTTCTCCATATTCAAAGTAGTGGAGGAGGGAGATTTCCAAGATTAATACACACTTAATGAAATCCCCATTTTTCCTCTGAAAATAATAAAATTATCTTCATATACTTATATAGTTCAAGGTTCATGCTTAAAAAGAAATATATTATAGAAGTTATTACTAATTAGTACATGATATTCCATCTTCTGTCATACTGTTTCCTTTTTGAGGGATATCACAAGTGGTCAAAGGAAATGTTCATCATATCAAACGATTTGAAAATACATTTAGACCTTAATAAAGAGCAAGGTCAATGCTTACAAAATGTATTTTTAGCCATAGCTGAATTGGCTGGGTGAATAGAACGTCAGACTACAGATTGAAGGGTCCCCAGGTTCGATCCCTGGTCAGGGTACATGCCTGGGCTGTGGGCTTGATCCCCAGTAAGAGGCATGCAGGAAGCAGCTGGTCAATGTTTCTCTTTCATCATTGATGTTTCTATCTCTCTCCCCCTCTCCCTTCCTCTCTGAATCAGATATATATATTAAAAAAAAAGAAAATGTAGTTTTATGCAAGGTTTCTCAGAGTCAATTTGGTTTAAGACTAAGTTTACTGGCACTAAGATATCAACTCATCAAGATCCTTTATTTCAACTCAGTGCATTCCTTTACATCCATGTAACTATGGTAATAAACACAGAACTTATAAATTTCTGGTTTATGCATATTAAACATGTGTTTATATGTATGTATACATATGTAGTTGTCTTTAAATAGCTACCATCACAATAATAAATTGTTGCCACTGATATTTTATTATATTGATTTTTCAAGCATTCAGTAAGATTATGCAATATATAATTTGTCTTTTTATTTTTATTTAAATAGGATTCAACTCTCACAGTAATTACTCTTCCAAATGTTAATATATTAATGAGTTCCTAAAGGATTTAATGACATTTCATTGCTGAGGAGTAGCTTTTGGAAGTTTATCTGAATGCTAGATATTTTATTCATGCATTTGTCTTGATATTTCATATTTAATTAATGTGTTCCTTCTGTACTATCATCAGAGTTCTGCAAAAACAACACATTGCAACTTGACAGCTTTAATAATAAAATCAGAGACACAAAAACTAAAAGTTTATTTATTGTTCCTGCTAACTTGGTTTACTATTAAAGCTGAGGAAGAATTTGATGTCCAATTTCAGTACCTCTGAATACTATTGGAACCATGACACTTTATAGATATTTCTGAATCAGTTTAAGAATTAGTCTGTGTTCCACAATCACCAATTTACAATTTTATTTAAGTTAACATATATGGATATGGCAGTGTTTCCATTAATTTAGAAAAAACAGGTAGATTAGGGATGCATCTGGAACATGTAACTATGAAAGAGCCCAAAATCATAGGCATACCCTATCTGTGACCTATGGATATTTGGAGAAAGGACCCTCTCACCCCTTCAGGGTGATCAACTTGTTCTGGAAGAGGAATAAAGGAATCAGGCAGAGTTTCTGCTCATAGCATGTAAATGCCCTCAAAGGGAAGAATGAATAGATGAATAGTTTCATTGGGAAAATGCATGGCTTTCAAATTACATTATGGACTTGGACCTCTGCCACCCACCCAAACACACACACACACACACACACACACACACACACACACACACACACATACACACACACACACATGACTTTATGTTTTCACTCAGTGTATCTTCATCTCATGTTTCTCATGTTCTAAAAGATAATAATAGTTTTGTCTTTCCAGAGAGTATTTAGAATAATACTCAACCAGTGATTTTTCAGTGAATTTAAATTATCACAAAAAACCTCTCTGCATTGACTAATTTTAATACCAGATGTTCACATGCTAATGCCACTGCCTTGTGACCATTTCCTATCAATTCATTAATTGCCAGCTGCTCGGGCAAACAAAAAACACAGCTAATCAGATGGTATTGGGAAACAGCCAAATAACCACCTCCTAGTTAAATTTCTTAAATTTGTTACCAGAGAAAACTATGGCACAATGATATTACGAAGTTTTCCACAAATACAGAAAAAATGTTTTGTAAGAAACTTAAATGTCGAATAAGAAATAGGTTTCATACCAGTCAGGTATTTTAACTATTTTGCTCTCAGTATTGTTGCCAAATTAATAATAATGCAATTTTCAATTCATGTTATAGCTATATTAGTTATTAGCTACAAATGCTAATAGCTGAGCCAACAATAGAGGGATCTGAGCCAGACCTAAAGACTATGTGCCTGGTGTACCAATATTCCCAAACTAGCTTCTGCCAAAAAAACAAAAACTAACAACAACAGCAACAAGAAGAAAAAAAAAATTTTGTTCACAACTTGTAATGTCTTTTCATGTTTTTAAATTAAAGTATGCATCACTAATAATCATTTATGTTAGAAACACTCCCAAACGTTTAATATCCAATGAATCATTAGTTTTCATTCATTCATGCAACAGATACATATTGAATGCTTAATGTACTCATTGGAGATGGCAGGAGAGCCTATCGTTTGTGTATGGCATTTAGATTCTTATAGTTCAAACTGAAGACAAAATAATCCACATATAAACATTCAAAGATAATTTAAAATAAAATTCAAAACAGATCAATTTTGATAATAGAATGGTCACCCATTTTCAGTCTCCTCCAGAACCCTAATCCTTCTTTAGAGGCAATGAGATCAAAGCAGCCATTACAGGTAAATGAACACTCTAGAGGGCTGGCTCAAAACCTGTATATGTATCTAATGGTGGGGGAACTCTTAGTCCTGGTACTATGAGGTTACACAGAGGAATGTATATAGGGAAAATTATTCCTTTCTCAGGCTAACTCTTGACTATGATATTGGTTTCTACTTATTACTATTTCTATGTGGATTCTTGAGTGTAAAACATAAAATAATATTAGTTAATATACACTGAGTATTTACTAGATGCTAAATAGTGCTCTCATTTAAATTCTTGTTAACACTATAAGGTAGGTACAATTATTATCTCCATTTAATTGGGAAATGAGGCAAACTGAATTATAGGTAGATTAAAAAACTTGCCTAAAGTCACATAAGAAAGAATGGTGAAACCAGGATCAAATACAGGCAGAAACCCGGATCTCACCTGCATCCTCTCGCAATCCAGGACCCTTCAGGGAATGTCTGACTGCCGAGATTGAGCCTAAACCGGCAGTCGGACATCCCTCTTGCAATCTGGGACCGCTGGATCCTAACTGCTCACCTGCTTGCCTGCCTGATCACTTCTAACCACTCTGCCTGCCTGCCTGATCGCCCCTAACCCCTCCGCCTGACTGCCTCCTGCACACTCCACTCCGAGGATCGACCCCACAACTCAGGCATGTGCCCTGGCCAGGAATCAAACTGCAACCTCCTGATTTTGTAGTTTGATGCTCAACCACTGAGCCACACTGGTCAGACCAGTTTTCTGATATAGACTTAATTCAAATAAATGCAAACATAGAATAAAGTATAAAGAAAGTAAGATCAATTTTGCAGAAAGTAAAATATCAAAACAGTTGCTCCCAGTTCATTTGATGAGAAATGCTAAATGCTGGAAATTAATTATGACTTGTATAGCCAGTCATTCACTAACTTGATATCCTCTATCACATAGTCCTAATATTTAAAGCACATACTGCAAGACCAGCTTCGAAAGAAATTGTGGTCACAGTCTCATGATCAGTGACAAAGCATAGGCATCAAACTATGCTAACGAAAAGGAGAAGGTGTTTAGATGGATTCTGAAATCTTGTTTCAGTATCAGAGTGTTTTGTTGTTTTTTTTTTTATTGCTAGGGACTGTTTCAAATGATATGAAAATGAGGAAAAGTTTACTTGAAAGTTCAAAAAAAAAATAAAATAAAAGGGCCCGGCCAGTGTGGCTCACTGGTTGAGCATCGACCTATGAACTAGAAGGTCACAGTTCGATTCCTCATCAGAGCACATGCCCAAGTTGCAGGCTCAGTCCCCAGTGTGGGGCATGTAGGAGGCAGTTGATCAATGATTATTTCTCATCATTGGTGTTTCAATCTCTCTCTTTCTCCCTTTCTCTCTGAAATCAATAAAAATATATTTTAAAAAATAAAAGGTATGCCAACAATAAGAATTTAATAAAAAGTTTGGTATCACCTTTGGTGAAATTTCATAAATTTTAACAAAACTAAAAACATATTTTTGGAATTTTTTGATAATGTGTCCTAATCTCTTACTGTGTATTTCAAGTTTTTGATGTAGATTTGTTTTTTTGCAGCTGTGTTATAAATTGAGGAAAATAGAGATGTATAATGGAAATATGAACAGCCCTTTCACTATAGAGATGGCCTAGGTGACACTATAATCACATTGGATTGTATATACAATGGACAGAATGTCTGTCTCCCCAAAATTTGTATGGTGCAACCCTGATACCTAATGTGATGGTATTTGGTGATGAGGCTTTTGAGTGGTAATTCGTCATGATGGTGGAGCCCTCATGACAGAATTAGTGTCTTTATAAGAAGAGGCAAGAAAGTAATTTGTTCCTCCCCTTTTCTCTTTGTCATGTGAAGACATGGTGAGAAGGTAGCCATCCACAAACCAACAAGAGAGCTCTCACTAGGAACGGAATTAGCAGGCACCTTGATCTTGGACTTCCCAGCCTCTAAAACTATGGTGGCTCAGGGGGATGCTAACAAAATACCATAAACTAGATGGCTTAAACAAGAGAAATTCCCACAGTGGGTTCATCAGAAATAAATAAAATTTCATAGTTATGACATTTCCTTCTAAATATTAAATGGTAAACTTCTGAACATTCATATTTTAGAAGAAGAGTTTGTCTCTAAATAGTAAATATAAAATATCCGGTGACTTCAATTGAAGTATTTTTGTAAAACAATGCCTAATACTAATTTAAGTATCTGATTTTTTTTTATGCCAAACTGATAGTATCAAAAACAATCTGTAAATGTAAATAGAATAAAAAAGTGTTTTTGTTTGAATGTGGTTTTTTTTATCCTACAAATAGTAGTGTACAAAGATTCAATACATAGGTTTGCCTACTGCCTGTGGGATTCTAATAGATTGAACTTTAAAACTGTGATTCATGAATAAGCACACTGAAACAAATTTCTTTTGAAATGTACATCAACAGAGGTGTGAACTTTCTGCCCTTACAGTTGGGTGTTATATAACTACTATCATGCTAACTGTTCTTGAAAGAAAGAGTGAAACTTTTAACATATTAACACCCATTTGTCAATTAATTAGATTTTTATCATAGTATTTCCTGTGAATTATTATTTTAAAACTAATAATGTTACCATTATACAATAGCGCCCTAGCAAAAACAAACAAAACTTGGTAACTATGATACAAGCCTCTCACTATTCACTGAATAGCTATTTTTAAAATATTTTTTATTTTCTTTTTTTTAAAATATATTTTCATTGATTTCAGAGAGGAAGGGAGAGGGAGAGAGAGATTGAAACAGCAATGATGAGAAAGAATCATTGATCAGTATGCCCCACACTGGAGATAAAGCCCGC
Source organism: Plecotus auritus (assembly GCF_963455305.1). NCBI lineage: Eukaryota > Metazoa > Chordata > Mammalia > Chiroptera > Vespertilionidae > Plecotus > Plecotus auritus. The sequence goes on from NC_137784.1 coordinate 31,264,243, forward strand.
AACCAGGGCATGTGCCCTCACCTGGAATGGAATCATGATCTCCTTGTTCATAGGTCGATGCTCAACCACTGAGCTATGCCGGCTGGGCTAAAATATTTTCTCTTTACTTCCTTACCATCCGCTTATAAAAATCTACTGTTATAGATTTGAAGATAAATTTTATCAAAGGGAATGCAAAATAAATATATTGTTTTCAACTGATTTTATTAAAAATAAGTACATGAAATAAAATTCAATTTTCTTGAGCATATGTGTAATTGCAGGACTTAAGCATGTGATCAAATGCCAACTTTTAAAAAGTAGCACCCAATTTTATGTTAATAAGTGTTCTGTCTTTCCTTTTATAAAGATTGCATATAAAATAGAAAAATCAGCAATAAACAAAAATATAGTTATACTACTTTAATACACTAACAATATTTGGATTATTTAAGGAGAAGACAATTATCTCTTCCCTTTCCATCATCATCAGCACCAATGGTTATCCAAGTCATGAGTGGCAACCCCAAGTGCCTCTTTGCATTAAGTTCTCAAAGCTGTCAAGAGTTCCAAATATTCAACCAAAATGTAGCTGATTCAGTCTGAGTTAATAGTCATTAAGAAAACTAATTGAATGTACTTTTGAAGAACCATAAATATGGCTCTATTGAGTGTATTTTGTCATCATTTCAAAACAGGTATGACAATTCCATTAAACCATGATTTGTTTCTTAATAGTTTCCCAGTTTTGTGTTGGATCACATATACTTAGTAGACAGCTGGTTTTCAAATCATAGGAAATTTATTTCGTCTTTTAAATAATGTTTGTGGGGGATTTTTTCCTCAAAGACAACTGATTCCTGATTTACGCACTGATCAAATATTCAAACAGCACATCTCTGATTAGTTAGGATAGACTGAGGGTAGGAATCACACTAATACTTAGCCATAGAAATATAGAGAGTTTGATACAAATTTATCATTATTTTCCTTTCTTATGAAGTTTATGTTATAAAATTTCTTCATTGTTTTAGAAACTCCCAACACTGGAAGCTAACTTAAAATTGAAGAAAAATCTCCAGAATCTCAAATTTCTTCTGCCTTCACTTCTCTCATCCCCATGTGCATCTATTACAACATATCAATAATGCAAAGCCCAGTGCAAATCTATCAAATGTAATGCCTTTTGTGACCCCTGCCCCTACTCTTCTCTAAACTAGGTATGCTCTTTCCGCCTCCAAATTCCTATATACTTGTCTTGTTAGTGCAATTTACATGAGTATTTGTTGTTTGTCTCAAATTTAGTTTGTGATTCCTGGAAGTTGGGCACTATATCTTATTTATCTATTTCCCATATTGCCCAATATGACATTTACAAATTTACAAGTAGAATACATAACGTAATAAAGAATCAATGAGTTGCTCTGATTAACTATAACTTTGCTCTTATATACCTTACATTATCTCCTCACATAAAGAAAAAATATATTAAAAAGGATAGTCTACATGATACGTGGAGAGAGGGCATGTGCCAAATTAATAGGAGACATAAAGAGGGATTATGAAATGTGATTTGTTTCATTACCTGGTGGTTATGAAATTTTGAAAAACAGCATTGTCATTGTGATAAAGTTCTAAATTATCACAAATATTTGCTTAATGTTTCACAGTTTTTAACATATGTATATATATTTTTAAATATTTTTTATTGATTTCAGAGATGAGGGAGAGAGACAGAAACATCAATGATGAGAGAGAATCATTGATTGGCTGCCTCCTGCATGCCCCACACTGGGGATCGAGCCCACAACCCACGCATGTGCCCTAACTGGGAATCGAACCGTGACCTCCTGGTTCATAGGTCTCCCCTCAACCACTGAGCCAGGCTGGCTGGGCTTTAGTCTATATTTTACTCACATTATCTCCAGACAGCCAATCACATAAGAAGAATAGATTAATACTATGACCTTTTTTTTTGCAGTTGAGGAAAATTTTCAGGCAGATTAAATGTCTATACAAGGTCATTCAGCTTTTAAGTGACAGAATCAGAATTGAAATTTCAGTTTGTCTGACAACAAGGCCTGTATGGTATGTACTACCACACAACTGTCTTTAAAATACCAAAAAAAAAAAATTATATATATATATATATATATATATATATATATATATATATATATATAGTGTGTACTTTATTTCACCCCAGCAATGTGAATTGTTTTTGCATACTTTTCTCTCTGTCATTAGTCTGGCCAGGCCTCCCAAAACACTGTGCTCATTGTTGAAAGACAGGAATCCTGAATTAAAGGTGAGATTTGTGATCATGGAATGAAAACAAACAGCAACAATAAAACAAAAAAAACAAGCAAACAAACAAAACACCTCAGCAAACCTAATCATAAATCAAACCCATCAATACTGTATGCTAAGCAACTGAGTCAATGAGTTTTATGTTTTTACTGAAGATTCAGTAGTATTGCTAATATTTTATCAAAATGTATATGTAATTAATGCCTTTGTCCTCTTCTAAATCATGATTCTTACCTTTATAACAGAGGCCCCAGCTCTAGAGAGTGGGCTGTGAATCTGGGCTGCAGCAGCCATGTTGGCAATAGTATTTAGATGGTTCATCTGATTCATTGCCATGGCAACTGATGCAGGAGGTAAGCTGACTGGAAGTAGAGGATGAGGCATCATCATAAATGGCAGATCTAGCCCTAAAAGAGACAGTGCATGCTAAATTATTACATTTGCAAAATTATTTTTGACAAGGGGAAATTACATCAAAATCACATGCAAAATTGATGCAAAAAAATAAAGTTATATTGTTGGATTTCTTAAAAATCAACTTTTATTATATTTTAGTGTCTGTTTGAGCAATTAATATTACTTATGAGATTTAATATTGTTTATAATTTTTAAGTCTACCTATTCCACATACTACTATTTATTTTTTTAAATATGTTTTTATTGATTTCAGAGAGGAAGGCAAAGTGAAAGAGAGATAGAAACATCAATGATGAAAGAGAATCATTCATCGGCTGCCTCCTACAGCCCCCTACTGGGGATTGAGCCCACAGCCTGGGCATGTGCCTTTGACTGGAATTGAACCTGGGACCCTTCAGTCTGCAGGCCAACGTTCTATCCACTGAGTCAAACCAGCTAGGGCCATACTACTATTTATTAATATTTCTTGTTCTTGCTCTCACTCCCAAAGTATTTATAAGATGCAATCTGTTTACCCATAAACACAAACAAAAATCTTTAAGCCAAGCCTTATTTCTTATTTAGCTAAAAGAAACAACTATCTCTTAAATCATTATAATGTATTGATGTGTTCACAGTTTCTAGCTTAATACTTTCTTCACAAAACATAATAGTGGTACTGATAAGACAGGATGTAGATTCTCTAGACTCAGAATTATTGAAGAAATTAAGACTTGGAATACGTTCTACCCTGTAGTTATAAATCTTTAACATGAATGCCTATAGCTCAAATTTGAAGCCTTTGTCAATAAGGAATAACTCCCCTATCAAACGTCAACCTGTTTTCCAGTTTAATATAAATTTCAAAAATTTTGAGCAGTGTCTAAAATTCTTTTTGTTTTCTTATGCAAGGTGAAATAATTTCATACATTTTAAATTTTTTAAAGAATATTTCTCAAGTATGAGTCACATTTACACTAGTGGTAGCCACAATGTGTCATAATGAAAAATGTAACACATTAAAAGAGTTGTCTAGTTACAACTTATGTCTTTGAGATTTGTGAAGAAACACTTTTGACCAGAGGCTAGGGAAAGTTAGCTTAACATAATGCATGTTAACATGACTACAGTAAGGAAACCATAGGACTTTACAATGTATTTTAAACTATTGTTCTGACAGTAATCTTGCATTCTTTTGGACAGAGGCCCAGAAACCAGTAATCTTTAACAGATGTTCTAAAACATCCTTGCTTATAATTTTTTCTAAACTATTACAGATTATATAAATTCTATTATTGGCAATATTTATGTTTGTTCTACACACAATAATAAACTATTAATAACATCCCCTTTTCCTCTTTGCTATCCCCTAATTTTTTGCCTTCCATATCACAACAACAAGTGAACAACAATGAATCCATAGGAAGTATATTCAGAGGCCCCCTAAATTTCATTCCTCAATCAACAGTAACAGTAATACAGACAAACATTCAAAACTCACATACTTGGGACAAAAAGGAGGCTAGAAGGGAGAAATAATGTTAATTGATTTGAGATACATCTCCTAGGTTAAGCAATCATGGCTGAATTAAAGACATTAACAAAAATAATTCAAGGGCAGAGCAATGAAAAAAAGACGCTTTTAGATATGACAAGTTTCATACAACACTAATGTGAGCATCTCAATAAATTAAAACAGTCATCAATATTTCTGCTAGAGATAGCCACAAAATGCACTGCTATCAGAATTACACAAAGATTATAAAATAGCTAGAAACTTAATTTCTGTATGGAATATAAGAAGGGGAGCATACTCTGTGTTCCCTATGGGTTCAAGTTCCCAAAGAATATTTTTTAAAAATATTTTAAATTTTTACCCTATCACTTCACTTATGACTCACTATCTATAAAACTATCAATCTTTTTTTCAGAAGCAATCTATCAAACCAAACTTTTCAATTATGAAACATCTCTCCTGTGATTATTAATTTATTAGAGAAGCCTCAAAACTGTGTAAACACTGAATTCAAAATGCCCTTCTGCACCCCCTTTTAAACTAGAAGTTTATTTTCAGTTAGTCTTCCAAAATTACTTAGATGCATATGCATTTTATACTTTACGCATCATACAGCTTTGCTATAATTGCATATCCCATAATATACAAGACATTAATCACTGTTCATCTTTCCCCTAAAACCTTCACTTCATGCTTAACATAAGCAACCATCAATGACCTAAATAGGTTTCTATATAAGGTTCTCATTCACCACAAACCCAAGATAATTATAAACTTAAATTCTACATGTACTCAGTGTTTTAGTAGCAAATTGATCAAACTCTAGATGAAAAGTAGCCAACTGTGCTTCCTTTAACCACTCAAACCTATCTACACTAATAAAAGAGAAAGATGCTAATTGACCATACCTTCTTGACACCCACCAGCCAATCAGGAATGAGTATGCAAATTAACCCAACAAAGATGGTGAGTTAATTTGCATATGCAGGCACCAAGCGGCCAGGGTTGGTGTAGGATTCAGGCGACCTGCACCGCCCCAGCCGCTCCGGGCGTCTGGGCGGTATGGGAAGGTGGAAAGGTGGCTCCGGGCCAGAGCAAAGGCGGTGCCGGCAGCCAGGGGAAGGAAGGCCCATTCTTGCACGAATATTCATGCATCAGGCCTCTAGTATATATATATATAAAAGCCTAAGCGACTTTTATGGTGGAACGACCAGAACAACTGGTTGCTATGATGTGCACTGACCACCAGGGGCAGACTTTCAACACAGGAGCTGCCCCCTGGTGGTCAGTGTGCTCCCACAGGGGGAGCACCTCTCAACCAGAAGCTGGGCCCATGGCTGGCGAGCACAGCTGCCACTGCGGGAACCTCTCCCGACTCTGCAGCAGCACTACCGAGGTGTGGCAGCAGGCACAGCAGGCCATGATGAGTGCAAGTGGAGCAGTGCCTTGCCCCGATTTGGGCTCCTCCCAGGTTGCCTGCCACTTGGCACACTGCTACATCCCCCGAGGGGTCCCAGAATGCAAGAAGGATGTCTGGCTGCCGGCTTAGGCCCAATCCCAGTGCCGCCAGTGCCACTCTCTGTAGAAGGCAGTCAGTCTGAACAACTCAGTGACTCAGGGAAGTGCAGGGAACTCAGGGTGAGCCTGCCTCCCCGCTTGACTCTCCCACTTGATGGTGTTCACAGGACAGACTATGGTGGTCCAGCCTGTGCACGTGTAGTAGCTGCTGAAGCTCAAGCAGCAGGCTGTGCCGCAGCAGAAGGCCATCCAGCCACAAACCGGCAGGTGGACATCCCCTTAGGAGTCCCAGACTGCGAGAGGGCACAGGCCAGGCTGAGGGACTCCCCCCCCCCCAGTGCATGAATTTCATGCACCGGGTGTCTAGTGTTTAAATAAACCTTTATTCAATTTACACTTTCCTTAACAGTGTAATAATTTTTCCTTATTCTCTAAATATTTTCAGCATCACCCAGACACCATCTGGCTGTATTAAGGCATAAGTCTACTTAAAGTCCAATTGAGAGGCAAACTAAATGCAAACTACAATCTTATCTAATAAAAGAGTAATATGCAAATTGACCGTACTTCTGCTACACTCACAAGCCACACCCACCAACCAATCAGGAGCGAGTATGCAAATTAACCCAACCAAGATGGCCGTTAATTTGCATATCCAGGAATAGAGCGAAGACTAAAGACAGTGTAGAAGGAAGCCAAGCGTTGCAGAAGGGAGCGAAGCTGCAGAGAAGCAAGCAAGTGGGGCTGTGGAGAAGGGAGGGAAGCAGGCGGGGTGGGGGAGAAGGGAGGGAAGCAGGTGGGGCTGGGGAGAAGGGAGGGAAGCAGACTGCTGCAGGAAGCCCTATTGCAGGAATCTTCCTGCAACGGGCCTCTAGTTATAATATAATAGCCCATTGACAGTTTTAAAATCTAATTCATTCAATAATTCAAATGACCATGAAGGACTTAAAAGTCACACTTTCAGATTATGAGCTGCAATAACTAACCGTCATTTGACTTTATTAGCATATACTCTAAGATAATATTTACATTATGGTACACTTGAGCAGTGACCCCACTTGAGTTGCACATGCAAAGCATATGCAAATATTGAATTATGTAAGTCAACCTTTTTCCCAAAGATGAAAACATTAAATTGAGAGCCATCAATAGTACACAACACTCCAGAAATCTGGCTCATTTAGTCAAATGGCATAAATATACATACTTTTTTTTTAGTATGGTAATGAAAATAAATTCTTTTTAAAAGTTACCAAAATATCTCATCTTTTTCCTGTCAAGAATTCCTATAACTTTTATGTAAGTTCATCACATCACTTCCTCCTAGCCATAAAGGCTAAAAACTTCAGTAATGCTCTAATCCACTGGTCGGCAAACTCATTAGTCAACAGAGCCAAATATCAACAGTACAACGATTGAAATTTCTTTTGAGAGCTGAAAACCAACTTCTGCACATGGGCCATGAAGTTTCAATCGCACTGTATGTGCACGCCCACACGTGGTATTTTGTGGAAGAGCCACACTCAAGGGGCCAAAGAGCCACATGTGGCTCGCGAGCCGCAGTTTGTTGACCACTGTTCTAATCCTTCCTCTAAAATACCACATTAATTCAATTTCCAAGTCATGTTGACCTCTGTAATACCTTGCCATTCCTAGTCAGGCACCAATTCTATCATACCTGGTTGGTAATCTGTCTTCCTGGTTGGTTTTCCTATACTGTTTCATTTGCCTTTCCAAGTCAATTTTAAGACTTTCAGTGGCTACTTGCTGTCTCCAGAATAAAATATATAAGTACTTTAGTTTCATGTTAAATTACTTTTCTAGCTTTGATATCTCAATTTATTTCTCTATGTATACTGCACTCTGGCCTCACAGCTCTTTACAGTTTTAATTTGCCTTAACATTCATTCTTGTCAGTCCATGCCTCTCTCTGGAATATACCTCTCTAACCCTATTTGGGGGGATATGGTAAATGTTTGCCACCTTAAAAAAAATAGACTTTCTTTTTAGAGCAGTTTTAGATTTACCCAAAAAAGCAGAAATTACAGAAACTACTTCCTCTCCACCAGCAGTTTCCCCTCTTATTAATATCTGTAACAGTGTGCTATATTTGCTACAATTGAGGTCTGAACGTTGATAGATTATTAAATACAGTTCATAGTTTGCATTATGGTTCATTCTTTGCGTTTCAGATTCTACAGCTTTTTACAAATGCATGATATCATGTATCTACCATTACGGTATCACATAGAATTATTCCAATGTTCTAAAATCCTAGGTGCTCCACCGATTCATCCCTCCTTTCTTACCCTTGGCTTTTACTGTCACTCTGCATTTGCCTTTTCTTGAATGCCATATAGGTGGAATCATACACTATTTAGTCTTTTCAGTCTAGCTTTGTTTCACTTAACAAAATGCAGTAAAGATTAATCCAAGTCTTTTCAAATCTTCATAGCTAATTTGATTTTTTGACTAACTAGTGTTCCATAGTATGAACGTACCACAATTTGTTAACTCATTTGCCTATTGAAAAACATATTTGTTGCTTTTAACTTTTAGCAATTTTGAATAATGTTGCTATAAACTTTGGTACGTAAATTTTTGTGTGGACATAAGTTTTCAACTCATTTGAATAAATAGGGAAGACTATATTTTGCTTTGTGAGAAACAGCCAAGAAGTTTACAATGAGGCTGTACCATTTTTGCATTCCCACCAGCAATAAGTGAGAGTCCTGTTGCTCTTAATCTTTACCAGGAATTGATGTTGAAGGAGTTTTGAATATTAGTTACTCCAATAGGTGTAGGGGTAAGTTGTTTTTCTTTTCAGTTAATTAATGACATATGATGAGCATGTTTTCATATGATTATTTGCCATCTGTGTATCTTATTTGAAGAGGTATCTATTTATAATTTTGGCTAATTTTTATTTATTACTTATTTCTTAGTGTTGACTTTTAAGAGTTTTTTGCAAATTTATTATCAGTCCTTTATCAAGTATCTGTTTCAAAAATATTTTCTCCCATGCTGTTGCTTCTCTATTTCATTTTATTTCTTTTTTATTTATTTAAATTCTTTATTGTTGAAAGTATTACATAGGTCTCCTTTTTGCCCCATTGACCTCTCCCTGCCAGCTCCTTCCCCCATCACAAGTCATCACCAGTTTACTGTATGTGTCCATTGGTTATGTTTATATGCATGCATGCAAGTCCTTTTGTTTTGATCTCTTACCCAACCCCCCACCTTCCTCTGCCTTCCCTCTGAGGTTCAATGATCAGGGCTGATTGGGGGACCAGCTGGATGGGGGGAGAGGCCGCAGGAGGTCAGTTGGCCAAGGGGAGGGGCTGCAGGAGGTTGGCCGGCCAGGCGGGGAGGAGCCATGGGAGGTTGGCTGGCTGTGGGAGGGAGGAGCTGTGGGAGGTTGGCTATAGGAGCACACTGACCATCAGGGGGCGGCTCCTGCATTGAACGTCTGCCCCCTGGTGGTCAGTGTGTGTCATAGTGACCGGTCATTCCGGTCGTTCAGTGATAAAGGTTGCTTAGGCTTTTATATATATACTACTAGAGGCCCAGTGCATGAAAATTTATGCACTGGAGCAGGGGGTCCCTCAGCCTGGCTTGCCCCCTCTCACAGTCCGGGAGCCCTCAGGGGCAGGAGGTGATCCAGTGATCAGGGGAAGGTGACGCCCCCATCACACCTCTGCTGCTGCCACTGCAGGCAGTGCAAGCCTCGGCCGGCCCTGGTTACCTGAGCCTTGGGCAGTGCTGGGCGGCTGGGCAGCCGCCATCCAAGGCTTGCCTGCACCTCAGGCTGGCCCTGGGTGGCTGGGGGGCTGAGAGGACTTGGGGACTCCAGAGGCATGCATGTGGAGCTGAGGGGACTGGGTGCCTCCATATTGTGGCTGTGGGTGCCACCATCTTTGAAGGCATGGCAATCAGCATATTCCCTCCTTATTGGCTGTTGGTGCCGCCATCTTTGTGAGGGTACAATAGTCAGTTAGCATATCCCCTCTTTATTAGATAGGACTATTGGAGTGGTGCATGAAATTTGTGCATATTAAAAGGGGATTAATTAGAGAAAATATTTTAATATTGCCATTTGCCCTTTCTCTATGATAGAAGTGTCAGAGATGAAAGAAAATTAGTAAAATGTATATGAAAATCTTCCTCCTGTCAGAGTCTGGGGCATGTCACAGGACCCAGAGTAAAGTCCCCGCCCACCTGTGGCACCTCAAAATCATTGGAGACCCAGACCCAGCCAGCCACACCCCCATTGGGCTAGATCCAGAATTGGCCAGCCCCACCCTTGTCAAGCTGGTGCTGGGCAGGGGACGAAACCTCAGGTCCCCTGGCCCATTGCTGGGGCAGGGGGTGTGACCTGAGGTCTCCCATCAAGCTCTTCTGGGCAGGGGGCACAATGTCAGTTCCCCCAGCCCGGTGCTGAAGTGGGGGGGGCATAGCCTGAGGTCCCCCGTCAAACCCTGCTAGGCAGGAGGTGCAGCCTGAGATCCCCTGTCAAGCCCCACTGGGTGGGGGGGTGCAGCCTCAGATCCTCTGCCCCAGCCCAGTGCTATGCAGCCTCAGGTCCCTGCTGATTGCCCGTTAAGGCTCATTATGGAAATTCAGCCTCTACTGTGGGTGCAGCCATCTTGTGTTATGGAAACCCCACCTCCATAGTGGGTGATGCCATCTTGTGTTACAGAAACCCCCGCCTCTGCTGTGAGCACCACCATCTTTGTGATGCCATTATGGTCAATTTGCATATACCCTCTTTATTAGACAGGATGGGCCCAGTGCACAAATTTGTGCACCTTGAAAGATACAGTGGGCATAGGGGTGGGTATTGGCACAACCTCTCTACCCCCATCTGGCCCCTTCCGCTGTGGCCACCAGTCCCCTGTCTGCAGGCAGCCCTGTTCCAACTCCCATGCGCTGACAGTGCTGGCCCCGCTCACACCCACTGTTGGCGTAGAGCTATTGGGGCTGGCGCCGGCAGCAGGCACTAGCAGGGCTGGCGCCGGCAGTCAGTGCAAGCAGCAACTGCTTCCCCTATCAGCCCTCAGGAACGGGGGAAGTGGAGAATCCCTCAGGGGTGATCAGGCCGGCAGCTGCTACTCGCATGTCTGCCCTGGCTCAGCGCCGGTCCTGATCGCTTGGCGCCATCAGGGGGTACAAGCGGTGGCTCCGGTGCCAGCAGCGGATGCGAGCGGGGCAGGCACCAGCAGCAGGTGCAAGCACCAGGTGGGACCATGACACATGGGAGCAAAGAATTTTCAGTAACCATCAGAGGTTCACCCCGATGACAACAAGTGGTGCCCCACCTTGGTCTGGAGCCCCTGCTCACCTGCTCACCATCCCACCTAGCTGATGCCCACCATATTCCGCACTCTGCCACCTGTTGCCAATGCCTGCCATGTTACTCGTTTGCCCCCTAGTGGTCAGCACACATCATAGCAACCTATTGTTCAGTTTTTCCTCAGTTTGGTCTTTTTGCATATTAGCCTTTTATTATATAGAAAGATGTATGTTGCATTTATTTATTTATTTATTTATCTATTTATTTATTTATTTATTTGATATCTTTTACTGATCTCAAAGAGAAAGGGAGAGAGAGAGAGATAGAAACATCAATGATGAAATAAAATCATTGATCAGCTGCTTCCTGCATGCCCCACACTGGGGATTGAGCCAGCAACCAGGGCTAGAACTGTGACCTCCTAGTTCACAGGTCAACACCCAACTACTGAACCACACTCGCAGGCCTGAATGTTGCATTTAAATACTGGCAGAGACATCAACATCACAGGTCACTTGAGCACATGGGAAATCTATGCTTTTAGTTGGTATATTTAGTACCAACATATTTAAAGTGATTACTTATAATTGGATAAGGAATTATCAAAATTGTTATTGTTTCCTATTCATTGTCCTTCTTAAAAAAATACTGTCTTCCACACTTTTGTTACTTTCTCTAGTGTTAAGTATGCATTTTTTATGATTCTTTTTTCTGTTGTCTCTTATCATATTAATTATACTTCCTTTAAAATATTTAAGTGGTTTCCCTGTAGTTGGCAGTATACATTTACAACTTATGTAAACCCACTTTTAAATAACATTATACCCCTTCATGTGCAGTGCAAGTGCCTTAGAACAGAGTATTTCCAATTCTTCCCTCCTGTTCCTTATAATGTTGCTGTCATTTATATCATTCATCAATAAGGTACAATCATTCAATACATTGTTGTTATAATTATTTTGAACAGAATTGTATTTGTTAGATTAATTTAGAATAAGAAAAATATATATTACTAGAGGCCTGCTGCATGAAATTCGTGCACGGGGGGGGGGGGGGGGGGCGGGTGTCCCTCAGCCCAGCCTGCACCCTCTCCAATCCAGGACTGCTGGCTCCCAACTGCTCACCTGCCTGCCTTCCTGATTGCCCCTAACTGCTTCTGCCTGCCAGCCTGATCACCCCCTAACCATTCCCCTCCAGCCTGATTGATGCCTAACTGCTCCCCTGCCAGCCCAATTGCCCCTAACTGCCCTCCCCTGCAGGCCTGGTCACCCCTAACTGCCCTCCCCTGCAGGCCTGGTCCCCCCCAACTGCCCTTCCCTGCAGGCCCGGTCGCACCCAACTTCCCTCCTCTGCTGGCCTGGTCACCCACAACTGCCCTCTCCTGCAGGCCTGATCCCTCCCAACTGCCCTCCCCTGCTGGCCATCTTGTGGCAGCCATCTTGTGTTCACATGGGGGCAGCCATCTTGTGTGTTGGAGTGATGGTCAATTTGCATATTACTCTTTTATTAGATAGGATAGAGGCCTGGTGCACAGGTGGGGGCCAGATGGTTTGCCCTGAAGGGTGTCCTGGATCAGGGCGGGAGTTCCCTGGGGGCATGGGGCGGCCTGGGTGAGGGGCCTGTGGTGGTTTTCAGGCCGGCCGCGCCCCTGGTGACCCAAGCAGAGGCCCTGGTATCTGGGATTTATTTATCTTCTATAATTGAAACTTTGTAGCCTTGAGTGGAGGCCAGGGCCAGCCAGGAAGTTTGGCTTCCTCCATCTCCAGGGAAACCCAAGCCTCCTGCTCGCTCCGTGGTTACAGCCATTTTTGTTGGGATTTATTTATCTTCTATAATTGAAACTTTGTAGCCTTGAGCAGAGGCCTGGGCTAGCCAGGGTGTGTAGGAAGCTTGGCTTCCTCCATTGCCAGGGAAACCCAAGCTTCCTGCTCGCTCTGTGGCTGCAGCCATCTTGGTTGGGTTAATTTGCCAACTCTCTCCTGACTGGCTGGTAGGCGTGGCTTATGTGTGTAGCGGGGATACGGTCAATTTGCATATTACTCTTTTATTAGATAGGATGTACCTTAATTGTTTTTAATTTTGAAAACTTTTCCCTCACCCAAACAGTTTGGCTCAGTGGATAGAGCATCTGCCTAGGGACTGAAGGGTCCCATGTTCTATTCTGGCCAAGGGCATGTATCTAGGTTGCAGGCTCCATCCATGGCCCTGGTTGGGATGTGTGCAGGAGGCAACAATTTGATGTATCTCACTCATCAATGATGTTCCCATCACTATCTCCCTCTCTCTTCCTCTCTGACATCAATAAAAATCCTATATAATAAAGAGCTAATATGCTAATTAGACTGGACAGCAGAATGACCTTCAGAAACGACCTTCTGGAACGAACTTCCGGAACTACCTTCTGGAATGACCAGTGGGTGGGGGCAGAGCTGGCTGGTCATTCCAGAAGGTAGTTCCGGAAGTTCGTTCCAGAAGTTCGTTTCTGAAGGTCATTCTGCTGTCCAGTCTAATTAGCATATTAGCTCTTTATTATATAGGATTTTTATTGATGTCAGAGAGGAAGAGAGAGGGAGATAGTGATGGAAACATCAATGATGAGTGAGATACATCAAATTGTTGCCTCCTGCACACATCCCAACCAGGGCCATGGATGGAGCCTGCAACCTAGATACATGCCCTTGGCCAGAATAGAACATGGGACCCTTCAGTCCCTAGGCAGATGCTCTATCCACTGAGCCAAACTGCTTGGGTGAGGGAAAAGTTTTTGATCCATTTTGAGATAAATTATATGAGTGGTGTGAAATTGGGATCAATTTTTATTCTTTCATATGTGAATATTCAATATTTCTAACACCAGTTATTAAAGAGATTTTTCTCCATTGAGTATTCTTAGTTTCCTTGTCAAATATCAGTTGAACATATTTGCCTGTATTTATTTCTGGACTCTTGATTCTATTCCACTTGTCTATTTGTCTGTTTATATGCTAGTACCATACTGTTTTGATGACTATTGCTTAAGAGTATAACTTGAAACCAGGAAATGTGATGCGTCCTACTTTGCTCTTATTTCTCAGAATATATTTGTCTATTCAACGTCTTTGTGGTTCCATATATATTTCAGGAGTGTTTTTTTTCTAATTCAGTAATAAATGCCATTGAAATCTTCATAGAGAGTGCATTGACTCTATAGATGGCTTCAGGTAGTATTGACATTTTAATCATATTAACTTTTCCAATCAATGTATATGGGATACCTTTCCACTTATTTGTCTTTTTCATTAGTGATTTATAGTTTTCAGAGTAGAGATATTTCACCTCCTTAGCTAAATTTATTCCTAAGTATTTTATTATTTTGGTGCTATTATAAATGGAATTAATTTCTGTAATATATTTTTCAGATAATTTGTTATTAGTGTATAGAAACTATTGATTTTCGTATGTTAATTTAGTATCCTATAATTTCATTGAATCCCTTGGTAAGCTCTATGTAAAAAATATAGAAAATCATTTTTTAAAATAATGTCATTATGTTATATGCACCCCTATTCTCATAGCAGACTTATTTACAATAGCTAAGATCTGGAAACAGACCAAGTGCCAACCAATAAATGGATAAAAACAAAACAAAACTGTAGTGCATTTACATAATGGATTGCTATGCAGCTGTAAAAAATATCTTACCCTTTGAGACAGCATAGAGGGACCTGGAAAGTATTATGCTAAGTGAAGTAAGCCAGTCAGAGAAAGAAAAGTATCACATGATCTCATTTATATGTGAAATCTAATGAACAAAATAAACTGATGAATAGACTCAGAGACATCGAAACAAGCAAGAGGTAGAAGTATTTCAGAGGGGAGTGGAGGAGCCTGGAAGAGATTAGCTAAAGATTTTATGTCCATATATGCAGTGAAGGGCTGAGGAGGGGGCAGGATAGGGTGCAGGGAGTCAATGGGCGGAAAACAGGGACATCTGTAATACTTTCAACAATAAAGATAATTTTTTTAAAAAAGAAAATCATGTAATCTGCAAATATAAAATAACTTCACTTCTACCTTTTCAATTATAATACTTTATTATCTAATTGCTCCAGCTAGGACTTCCAGTACTACGTTGAATATGAGTGATAAGAGTGGGCACCTTTGTCTTGTTTCTGATCTTAGAGAAAAATCTTTCCACCTTTCACCATTGAATACATTAGCTGTGGGTTTGTCACTATGGTCTTCATTATGTTGAAATTTGTTCCTTCTATGCCTAATTTGTAAAGAGCTATAATTATGAATAGATGTTGAACTTTGTCAAATGACTTTTATGTGTCTATTGAAATGATAAAATGATTCTTTTCTTTCATTCAATTAATGTAAGGTACCACATTGATTTGCATATGCTGAACCATCCTTGCATTCCTTGGATAAATCCCACTTGAGCCTTTTAATGTGCTGCTGAATTCAGTTTGCTGCTATTTTATTGAAAAAAAAATTAGATGTATATTTTTCAAGAATATTGGTTTATTTTTTTCCAGTAGTATCTTTTTCTGATATTAATATCAGGATAATGCTTGCTTCATAAAATGAGTTTGGGAATGTTCCCTCCTTTCAATTTTTTGAAGAGTTTGAGAATTATTGGTGTTAATTATTTTTTAAATATATGGTAAAATTCACCATTCAAGCCATCTGTTCCTGGGCTTTTCTCATTTGAGATGTTTTTTATTATTCATTCAATGTCCTTACCAGTAATTGGTTTATTCATATTTTTTTCTTTCTGATTCAGGCTTTTTGAGTTTTAGTTTTACTTTAATATATTCATTCTGTAATACTCTTCCTCTCTTTATGTAGATCTAAGTTTCTGACCTATATTATTTCCTTCTCTCTGAAGACATTCTTTTAACATTTAGTACAGGGCAGATCAACTGGTACAGTTACGAATTTCCTCAGCTTTTATTTGACTGAGAATATCTTTATTTCTTATTTACTTTAAAAAATAAATTTCACTGGATACAGAATTATAGGTTGGTGGGTGTTTTTTCTTTCAACACTAAATATTTCATATCACTCAATTTTTGTTTACCTGGTTTCTGAAGAAAAGTACAATGTGATTATTATCTCTGTTCCTATATGGGTAAGGAAGGTTTTTCTCTCTCTGTCTTCTTTCAAGATATTCTCCTTGTTTTTCATTTCCCAGTTTGACTATAATCTATATAAAGATAGATAGATCTATATCTATCTATCCATCCATATAGTTATAGCTATAGATATATGTTAATGTTTTCTAAGTCTCTTGTATCTGTGATTTAATATATCTTGTTAATTTTGGGAAAATTTTGAGTCATTGTTATTTTATTTTTTAAAAAAGATTTTTTAAATTGATTTTTTTAGAGAGAGAAGGGAAAGGGACACAGAGAGAGAAACATAATGTGAGAGCAGAACATCAATTGGCTGCCTCTTGCAAGTCTTCCACCAGGGATCAAGCCTGTAACTGGGGCATGTGCCCTGACAGGGAATCAAACTTGCAAACATTCTGTGAATGGGACGATGCCCATCCAATTGAGCCACACCAGCAAGGGTTAGTCATTATTACTTTGAATTATTTTTCTGTTACATATTCTCATTCTTGTTCTGGTATCCCCATTACATGTTGTATACTACACCTTTTGTAATTGCCACATAGTTCTTGGATATTCTGTTTTGTTTTTTTTGTTGTTGTTGTTTGTTTTCATTCTTATTTTTTGCTTGGTTTTTCAATTGGGACTTTTGATTGACATATCTACAAAGTTAAAAATTATTTCCTAAAGCATGTCCAGTGTACTGATGGGCACATAAAAAGCATTGTTCATCTTTTGGGCAATTTTTTTCAGAAATATTATATTTATTTTTTAACTCTTTATTATGAGAGTATTATAGATGCCCCTCCTTTTGTCCCCCATTGCCTGCTTCCACCCAGATCCCGCCCTGCCATAGGCCTTCACCATTCTATTAATTGTGTGCATGGATAATGCATGTATGCATGTAAATTTTTGGTTAATCTGTCCTCGTCCCTCCCCCTTCCCTCTGAGATTCATCAGTCTGTTCCCTGCCTCTGGCTCTACTTTATTTATTTTGTTCATTAGATTCCTTGTTCATTTATTTTTATTGTTAGATTCAATTGTTGATAGATATGTATTTATTGCCATTTTATTATTACTATTTTTAAACCTTTTTTTCTTCTTAATCTTCTTCTTAAAGAAAACCCTTTAACATTGCATATAATACTGGTTTGGTCATGAAAACTCTTTTAGCTTTTTCTTGTCTGTGAAATTCTTTATCTGACCTTCAATTCTAAATGATAGCTTTGCTGGATAGAGTAATCTTGGTTATAGATCTTTGTCTTCTATCACTTGGAATATATATTTTCTGGTACTCACTTCTGGCCTGCAAAGTTTCTGTTGAGAAATCAGCTGATAGTTGTATGGGTGCTCCCTTATAGGTAACTGTTTTTTTTCTTGCTGCTTTTAAGATTCTCTCTTTGTCTTTAAACTTTGGCATTTTAAATATGATGTGTCTTGGTATGGTCCTCTTTGGGTTCATCTTGTTTGGGATTCTCTGCACTTCCTGGACTTGTAGGACTATTTATTTCACCAGGTAAGGGAAGTTTTCTGTCATTATTTATTCAACTAGGTTTTCAATTTCATGCTCCCTCTCTTCTCCTTCCAGCATCCCATGATGCGAATGTTGGAACACTGGAAGTTTTCCCAGAGGTTCCTTACACTATGTTTATATTTTGGGATTCTTTTTTTTTCTCTCTCTCTCTCTCCTGATTGGGTGTTTTTTGTTTCCTCATATTTCAAATTCTTGATGTCCTGTATTCTACTATTGAGTACCTGTTAATTATTATTTTTTTCAATTAGCTTCATTTCTGACTGGTCCTTTTTTATATTATTAATATTCTCACTGAGCTCCTTGACATTCTCACTAAGTTCCTTGAAGCTATTGTTAGGTTCCTTGAGCATCCTTATAACTATTGTTTTGAACTCTTTATTTGGTAGTTTTCTTGCTTCCATTCCATTTAGTTCTTTTTTTCTGGAGACTTCTCCTTTTCTCTCATTTGTGACATATTTTTTTTCTCCAAATTTTGGCTACTTACTAGTGTTTGTTACTATATGTTATGCAGATTTTCTATGTCTCCTAGACTTGGTACAGTCACCTTGTGTAGTAGGTGTCCTATAGGACTAGTGGCTCAGCCTCCCCAGTCACCTGAGCTGGGCACTCCAGTGTGTGCCTCAGTGTGAGGTGTGTGCACTGTCTTATTATAGTTGAACCTTGATTGAATTTGGATTACTGGGAGGGGTTAACATACAGGCCAATTGGTTGTAGGGATTGGGTATGACTACAGCAGAAGAGCTGCTGTGCAAGAGCCAATCCTGTGGTGAAGAACTTGCTTCAGTGGAGCTTTGGTGCTCACTGAGTCTGCCCCTTGAGTGTGTCACTCGTGGACTTGGTTCATTTGTAATCTGGCAAATGAACTCAAGTTGAAGCTGACCACTGGGTGCACTGTCTCTGGGGCCTCCTCAGAGGTGCAAAGTCAGCCTCCGCTTGTGCCCTGACTGGGGCCACCCAGCATGAATTACAAGGTAATATGCAATTGGCTGCTGCTTATATTGATCTTGGAAGTACCCAGGAGAGAACAAGCTCTGAACCTGGCTGTGCTGCCACCAGTGCTGGGCCTGGGGCAACTTGTTGGGATATAAGAAGCATGCTGACACCACCTGATGCTTGTTTTGGAGATTTTAGGAAAGTCCAACAAGAGACTAGTTGGATGGAAAAGCCACTGGAAATGGCTTGGATGAGCCTACAATTAGGGAGGGGTGGAATTTCAGGACATCACCAGGGTTGGCTGAAAAGTGTGAACCAGGTTGATGGAGATTCAGATATGGCAATCTATCAGCTCGGTGAGGGGAAGGGCTCAGCAAAGGAACACTATCCTTTGCTTGCACTTCTGTCTGGGGGAAAGCTGCCCTTCCAGCTCTTGCCTTGACTCCAGGCAAGTTACTTCCTCCCTGAATGTCCCAGGTTCCTTTCAAGCTGCTGCCCATGCACTGGAACTCAGAGGGAGTGGTTTTGTGTAAGATGAACTGCCAGAGACTCCTGCAGCCTCTGTGTCACTCAGCCACAATCCTCACTGTTCTTTAGAAACAAAAGCTGTGGGGAGTTCACTTCCTGGCACTGGAAACCTGGGCTACGGGGGGGGGGGGGGTGCAGGGTAGGGATCCCTTGCTCTTCACAGGAAGTCTCCACAGCTAAGATATCCCTCCTGATTTTAAACTGCCACATGTGGGTATGGGACCAGCCAGTTTGAAATTCTGTCCCATGTCACCTTCCCTCCTGTCTCCACATGCTTCTTCTTTAGTTCCCTAGTTGTAGGACTTCCGTTCAGCTAGATTACAGGTGGTTTTGAATGATTTTTATCCTATATTTTAATTATAAATTTTGATGTGGTTTTGTTAGGCAGTGATTATCCAATGCTGCTATCTTGAGAAAGCTGTTGGACAATTTTTTATTTACAAAATTTTCTTTTTATTTTTGGAATTTCCACCTTTAAATTTCATCTGTTTTTGTATATTTCCTAGTTTTTTTTCATTCTACCAGTATATTAATTATTGTTAAATTAAATTCTAGGTCTGATAATTTGAAATATCTGCTCTAATTTTGGTTTTAATGATTGCTTTATCTCTTTAGACTGTGTGATTTTTTTTGCCTTTCTATAACTTTTAATTTTTTTGTTTACAGCCAATAATGATGTAGTGAGGAAAGGTAACTGAGATATACAGGCCTTTAGTGTAAGGTTTTATGGTTATCTGGCTGAGAGATAGGCTGTGTTTCCTGTTTGCTGTAGCTGTTGTATTAATAGCTGTAATAGCCTTGCCCCACCACTGTTTTTTATTTTCCATAGAGAATCCATATTAAATAGAACCTGAGGTTTTCCATTTTAATTCACTATTAGTATACAGAGTTATATTGTGGAGATGGTAAAATGTGTAGGGAGGATAAGCATTCTATAATTTTATTATTAGTCTCAGTCTCTTAGAGAGCCTGTGTCCTTAACGCTGTAACTTTCACAAGTGCTATTCAACATTTTCCCTTTTAGGTGATACAGGAAGACTAGAGGGACCTAGAGTTGTGTGATTCTCTTTTCACATGTGGAAGGCTACAGGGGTTGGGGCTGTGTAATTCCCTCCGCGCACATCAATTGCTACAGGATTCTGGAGTTTAGTATATCCATTTCCCTAGGTCAGCAAGGCTCTGATAATACCAATTAGTCTGGATAAAATTATTTCCTTTGAGGGTAGGCCTTTTTTTTTTTTTTATAAATTTTTTATTGATTTTTTTTTTAAATATATTTTATTGATTTTTTACAGAGAGGAAGGAAGAGGGATAGATAGTCAGAAACATCGATGAGAGAGAAACATCGATCAGCTGCCTCTTGCACACCTCCTACTGGGGATGTGCCCGCAACCAAGTTACATGCCCTTGACCGGAATCGAACCTGGGACCTTTCAGTCCGCAGGCTGACGCTCTATCCACTGAGCCAAACCGGTTTTGGCTTTATTGATTTTTTACAGAGAGGAAGGGAGAGGGATAGAGAGTCAGAAACATCGATGAGAGAGAAACATCGATCAGCTGCCTCCTGCACACCCCCCACTGGGGACGTGCCCACAACCAAGGCACATCCCCCTGACCGGAATCGAACCTGGGACCTTTCAGTCCGCAGGCCGACGCTCTATCCACTGAGCCAAACCGGTTTCGGCAAGGGTAGGCCTTTCTTAAGAAGTAGATAACACACTGGGAATACTTTGATATAGTTACTTTTCCTCCCCTCCTTCCCCCGCTTCTTGCGCCCCCGCCCCCCCTCCCATCCCCACTGCCAGAATCATAAAGGGCATTTTCTCAGGTCTTCACTTTGAAAACCTGATGGGGTTCCCTTCCTAAATCATTAAAGTGTAGGGACTCCCTAAGTACCTTTCAAGCTATTTTCACATTGAATCTCCAGGAATCACTCAATTACTCTTTAAATGCTTCTAACGTGTCCAGCTGTTGCTACTGTTCCCTATATGTTATCATTTTCTGCATCTGCCTATCTTTCCTGTTTGGGGATAACTAGGCCCTGTGAACTCAACCTGAGATGGATTTAAGAGTTGTTGATTCCACTTTTTCATTGTTATGAGGACAGGAGTGACAACTTCTAAGCTCTACATGTCAAACCATAAACCAGAAGCCCTCTAAACTTCTCTCCTTTATGACATGTCTACCTTAGTCAGTCCTTTTTGACTTCTTGTAACACATTTATAACTTTCCTGGCATTAATTTTGTTTGCCTTTGCTTAATTAACATTCCATTTTTATGGGAGATTTCAGTCTTGAGATTCTCCCTTCTTTATAGTAAGACACCATAACTTTTTTATGCTTAATAACTGATGAATTTCATTAAGACTTGGTGCATATTAAAATATCTCATAATTACTTCATTGTCTTAATCCTAGGTTTTAGTGAGAGAACAAAAATCTTAGGGAAAAAATAATGGACCCCTTCTCTCAAATTTCCGATTTGTAAAAAGTGTAAGATTTTAGTCAAGCAATGTATATAAGACCTGCTTTCCTACAACAATAATTCTGTCTTTGACGTTTCTAAAAACAGCATCTAAAGCAGAATTTGTATACATAAGCAATAGTTTAATTACTGACTAATAATAATAGTTATACAGTACTTTGCTGCCAGCAGCACTTCTTTTATTATTGTTAGCCTCACAAAAATCTTCTAATGAGTGGGTATATTTTTATTTCTACTTTTAAATTGTGGACAATTACACTTGGAAAAGTTATCTGACTTCTCCAAAATAAAAAAGTGATGTGGAATTCCAAATATGTGGAATTTAAACCCAAGTTTACATGACCATAGACAACATTCTTAACCACTCTGCTATACGTAGCACATACTTTTACTCTATTACATGACCTTTCAATCTGTCTCAACTCTATAAACCCTACACTTTCACTGGGTTAAAGATCCAGAATGCTCACCATGGTACCACAAAAGCATTGATAAACCTTACCCTTTTTCAAATAAATTTGTCTTTGTCTACCCTTCTGACTTAAAATTTAAAAACCCTATTGAAGAGAAATAGACTAACCCTACTGGCCCAAGGTTTTCATTTTTTTCAATACACCAAGTTTTTGGAGGATAGTATACATACTATTGGTCAGCAGGTGGTTCTGCTGCAGTGGATTGAGGGTAGGAGCACCCCCAAGGCCTGGCTGGCTAACCAGGGCTGCATGAGTAATTCCATGTTGAGGTGCAGGAGCAACAAGAGGAGACTGCATCTTATCCTTATCCCATGAGCATTCACTTCCACCTAAAAAAAAACACATTCATATGAATAGATTGTAATTTGACATTACATGAAAAGGCTGGTTAAAATTCCTTTTTAGGATTATAATTATTAATATTACTTATTAAAAATATTAAGCATTGTAAGTCATGATGATTTTCAAAGCTTTCAATAGTCTTGGATTTAAGCTGCTTCGGAAAAGACTAAACAACTCTCACTAATAATATAGGGCCACTTGTCTTACAGGTAGTCTAAACAAATCTGGAATCATAATGAATAGCTTTTGGAAGCATTTATCTGTTGAAGGCCATTAACTGAACACTACTGGCTTCAACTCTCTGAAATACATGTGTTATATTTTAATGAAGAACAGTTGCTGTTCATTCAAAAAGAACACACTCATTTTTAAGAGCATGATAAAATTCAAAAATATTTAAAAGACAAAATGATCAGTTATTTTTTTCTCAGGTCCAGCTCTCAAAAGGCTAATCTCTTCATACACATCAGGCTTTTGTACAGAATAAGCTGGATAAAATATAAAACAATGGTCCCCAATTTGAAATTGTACTTTCCTTTTCTCATCCATGCTAGAGAGTGAAGTAATGTGTGCATAAATGCAGACTACTATATTATGGCAGTGATCTACAGTGGTATAGATATTTCACTTGGCACTTAGCATACTATGAGGATGGAACCATTGCTTAACCCATATAGAAAACAATCACAGAATTATTTCCCCTCACATACTTTTATGGAAAAGTCTTTAAATAGAGGAGTATGGGGTTTAATTTCAGTCACTTTGGTTGCAGATAGTCTGGCTTTAGAAAACAAAATGGTTGCATGGACAGTTCCACCTATAAGCTTGATTTGGCTCATTCATCTAGGGGTCAGTGGTTCAGCTCTCATTCCCATGCTGGTATTGTGACATTAACATCTCTACCTGGTTGACTATCCCATATGCTGCCTGAAACATTGATGCTGTTTTGTGGTGGAGTTTTAGTCTGGGAATCTTGGGCACTCTGTAAAATATGTGCATTTACTTAAAAAAAAAGGTTAAAAGAAATTAGACTCATATTCCTAACATTAAACATTGTACTTATTTTCACTTCCTTGAGTTCCCTTCCAGGCTTTGTTCATGGAGATACTCATTTTAACATTGTAAAAACTCTGTCATGTTGCTTCAGGTATCATATTTACTAAGTGGAATGGCTACTTAGTAGTCTACTGAGTTTAATGTACTAAAATGTATTAAACATCAGACTTTGAGTTGATTTCATTATTTTCACTATTATAAATTACACCATAACAACAACATTCATTTGAATTATTTACTTAAAGTCAATTAATTTATGAGTCAAAAAGGTTGAATATTTTTATACTTTTGCTCTCAAGTGCCACATTTACACAAACAGTTTCTAGAGTTGAACATTTTTAAGGACGTATTTTCAGGGCCAATTGGTATTCTTCCTGAAGATTTAAAATTTATTTAAGAAAAATACCTACTAGAATCTCTGCCACCTTTCTACCCACTCATTGACTCCTATGCCAGCTCTGAGAATCTACATCCTCCTAAGCACTATTTCAATACCCCTTGTTTCAAAGTCAATCTCTAATCCAAAAATGGGGGTCTTGGCAAGAACCAACATGGCAGCATAGGTAAATGCTGGTACTTGCTGCCACTGACTCCCACACTACATCAAAATTGCAATAAAAAATCAGAGCAACCATCATCCAGAACTGCCTGAAATCTAGCTGAATGGAAGTTCTACAACTAAAGAAGTAAAGAAGAAAGCACATTGAGACTGGTAGGAGGGACAGAGGCATGGAATGCTCTGGTCTGGAACCCACTTGTGGTGTGTTTTTAATTGGTAGAGATATCTTGGCTTCAGAGGCCTCCTATGAGGAGCAAGAGGTCCCAGCCCCATACCAGACCACTAGCTCAGGGTTCCAGGGCTGAGAAGAGAAGTCCCTACAACTATGGGCTGTAAAAACTAGCAGGAATTGTGGTTCAGTGACATTGAGGCTACTGGAGACCCAAGTAATTCCTCTTAGAGGGCCTGTGCATGGACTTACTTGGTCCTGCTTGCTCTGTGCTCCAGCACTGGGTGGAGGCATTGGGGGAACCAAGGACATTTGGTGAGGAACTGGATTATCTGGCATTGGGGCAGGAACTCGGGGGGCGGCTTTCTTCTAGCCAGAGGTGTTCAAGGGGGTCATTGTTCCTATGTTGGGACCTACCCATCTTGGAGCTGACTGCAGCCATATCTGAGTTTCCATCAGTGTGGCCCACACTGTTAGCTCCACTGTAGTGACTCCTTGAGACCATGCCCCATCCAACTTGAAGCCCCAACTAAGTTGTTTGCAGCAGTTTTTCCATATGAATGGTCTGTTCTGGCTCAGGCTTCAGCCTTTCCTAAAATCTCTTAAACAAGCAGCAGCTGGCATCAGTGTTCCTACACCTATCAATAAGAGGCCTAAATCCTGGCACTAGCACCAGCCTGCCTTGCTTCACAGCTTGGCCTAGTTTGGGAACTTCCAAGCCCAATACAAATAGCAGCCATCTGCAGATTACTGGGTAGCTCCTGCTGGGTGGCCCAGTTAGTAGCTGACTTTGCGCATCCTGGGAAGCCCCAGAGTCAGTGCACCTGGTGAAGAGCTTCAGACAACACCAGATTACAACTATACATCCACAAGCAACACATTCAGGGGCAGACTCAGTAAGCACCAAAGTCCCACTAAAACAAGTCCTGCACCATAGGGTGTAAGCTGCACAGAAGCTCTTCCATTGTAGTCACAGCTGGTCCTCCCAGCCAATTGGCCGGGAGGTCAATTCCTCCCAGTGAAGCCAACAGCAATCAAGGCTCAACTACAACAAGACTGTGCATACATCCCGCACAGGGGTGCACCTGGAGTACCCAGCTCAAGTAACAGGGGAGGTTGAGCCACTGGGCTCTACAGGACACCTACTATACAAGGCCACTCTATCAAGTCCAGAAGACCTAGCAGCTCTACATAACATATATAAAGACAGGGAAGCAACCAAAATGCAAAGACAAAGAAACATGTCACAAATGAAAGATTGAAGAAATCTCCAGAAAGAAAACTAAATGAAATGGTATCAAGCAAACTACTAGATACATAGTTCAAAACAATGGTTATAAGGTTGCTTAAGGCCCAAGCCAGTTTGTCTCAGTGGATAGAGCATCAGCCTTCAGACTGAAGGGTCCCAAGTTTGGTTCAGGTCAAGGGCACATACCTCAGTTACAGACTCAGTCCCCAGCCCTGGTCAGGCAGCACATGCAGGAAGCAACCAATCAATGTGTCTCCCTCACATTGATGTCTCTCTCTCTCTCTCTCTCTCTCTCTCTCTCTCTCTCTCTCTCTCTTTCTCTCTCTTATTTCTACTTTCTCTGAAAATCAATGGTAAAATGTCCTTAGAGAGGGATTAACAACAACAACAACAAATATGGTTGTTCAAGGATTTTAATGAGAGCTTCAAGTGACTCAAAGAGAGCTTCAAGGGACTAAGTGAGACTTTCATAGATCTTAGTGAGAATTGTATACATGAAAAAGGAGCAGTCATAAATTGAGCATACACTAACTGAAATAAATAATAATTTACAAGGATTCAACAGTAGAGTAGAAAATTCTGAGAATCAAATCAATAATTTAGAATATGAGGAAGCAAAGAACACCCAATCAGAACAGCAAAAAGAAAAAGGAATAATTCAAAAATATGAAGATAGTGTAAAGAGCCTCTTGGACAACTTTAAGCATATCAACATTCACATCATGGGGTTGCTAGAAGGAGAAGAGAGGGAGCATGAAATTGAAAATGTATTTGAAGAAATAATGACAAGGAACTTCCCATACCTGGTGAAAGAAATAGACTTACAAGTCCAGGAAGTGCAGAGAGTCCCAAAACAAGATGAACCCAAAGAGGCACACACCAAGGGTTAAAGACAAAGAGAGAATCTTACTAGTAAAAGCAGAAAGAGAAAAGCAGTTAGTTACCTACAAGGGAGCACACATACTACTGTCAGCTGATTTCTCAACAGAAACTTTGCAGTTCAGAAGGGAGTAAGAATAAATATTCAATGTGATGAAAAACAAGGACCTACAACCAATATTTCTCTACCCAGGAGAGCTATCATTTTTTTTAATTTTTTTAAAATATATTTTTATTGATATTTTACAGAGAGGAAGGGAGAGGGATAGAGAGCTAGAAACATCGATGAGAGAGAAACATCGATCAGCTGCCTCCTGCACACCTCCCACTGGGGATGTGCCAGCAACCAAGGTACATGCCCTTGACCGGAATCGAACCTGGGACCCTTCAGTCCGCAGGCTGATGCTCTATCCACTGAGGCAAACCGGTTTCGGCCAGGAGAGCTATTATTTAGTATTAAAGGTCAGATAAAGAGCTTCACAGACAAGAAAAAGCTAAAGGAGTGCATCATCTCCCAAGCAGTATTACATGAAATGTTGAAGGGCATTTTTTAAGAAGAGGAAGAACAAGAGGAAGAAGAAGAAGAGAAAGGAGAAGAAGAAGGAGAAGAAGAAGGAGAAGAAGAAGAAATATAAACAATAAAATGCCAATAAGTACATATCTATCAATTGAATCTAAAAATCAAAATAAATGAACAAAGAATGTAATGAACAAAATAAACTGATGAATAAAATAAATAAAATCAGAGGTATGGAAACATGAAACAGACTGACAAATCTTAGAGGGAGGAGGGTGGGGGAAGGGAGAGATTAATTAAAGATCTTATATGCATATATGCATTACCTATGGATACAGACAATAGGGTGGTGAAGGCCTGGAGTGGGGCAGGAACTGAGTGGAGGGGGGCAATGGGGAGAAAAAGGGAGACATCTATAACACTCTCAACAATAAAGATTTTTCAAAAATGGAGGTCTTTGCCAGTCTTCAACCAGATGAGTTTCAGACAAGGAAACAACAGATTTTGTAGCATCATATGTAAGGGTTGAGGGGTACCTGCTCCTGCCTATATGGAGAAAGATTTTCCAATCAAGTGGCGAAGTAATAAGTAGCCAACTGTTCAGTTCTTGCTATAAGCCATTCAGATTCCATGCATGGAAGCTTAGAAGGTAGGAAATTTGGTTTAATTGGATATACTGGCTTAATGGACCAGAAATCTTTTGCCTTAATCATGGGGAGATTTGGTGTGTTCATTCAAAACAGGCAACTCCCTATGATTACACCAATTGTCCTCTCTTTTTTTCCAGATGTATTTTGTTGTATAGTTATTGGCTAAGAGCAGGGAGGCAATTTATATTTGGTGCATTGACATAAATCAGCATTCACAAATTTGAAATTCCAATTAAAATGAATAAGACATTGTTATGCTGTAATGAGCAGGAATGGTGTGGTAAGGGGAATGTTTTAATAAATGATGAAAGTAACCACACTGAAATGCTGAGAATACTTTATAGTAACATTGGGCAATAAACATGATTATTATCAGAACATACAAAGATTAAAAAAAAACCACAATTATTGAGCAAAATGGAACCACTCCATCATTTTAGCACTATGTCTAACATATGAATTGCCTTACCATTACAGAACTGTAATTTGTAATATTATAAGTAAAATATCAACAAAGAAAGACATTTGGAAGATACTAAATTATACCACAAATATTAAAATGGTATTGCACCATCACAGCAGCAATGCATACAGAAATACTCAGACTGAAACTATGTCTGTATTTATTTTATAAATTGAGAATCTTTTAGTCCACATTCAATATTTAACGGTGGTTTCTGTATTAGTCTAATGTTTTATAATCATACTAGAGGCCCGGTGCATGAAAATTAATGCACTGGAGGGGAGGGGGTCCCTCAGCCTGGCTTGCCTCCTCTCACAGTCGGGGAGCCCTCAGGGGCGGGAGGCGACCCAACGATCAGGGGAAGGCAATGCCCCCATCACACCTCTGTTGCTGCCACTGCCAGCAGCGCAAGCCTCAGCCGGCCCTGGTTACCTGAGCCTTGGGCAGCCACCATCCGAGGCTTGCCTGTGCTTCAGGCGTCGGCTGGGCAATTGCCATCCGAGGCTTGCCTGCACGTTGGGCCAGCCCTGGGCGCCACCATCTTGTGGCTGTGGACACTGTCATCTTTGAGGGCATGGCAGTCAATTAGCATATTCCCTCCTTATTGGCTGTTGGTGCCGCCATCTTTGTGAGGGCATGATGGTCAATTAGCATATTTCCTCTTATTAGATAGGATATTCCAAATAAACTGGAATATAAATATTTTTAATCATGAAAGGATTCCAACGTGTCTTTGTGTGTGCTTTGATGAAAGCTTTAGATTAATTTATCTGAATTCTCATCTCTTTACTGTGTTAAAAATGATAGGAGGGTAGTTAGAGGCTGTAGCCATTTCTACTGAGTATGGATATAAGAAATCATCGTATACTCTGAAGGCAACTGAAGAATGTGGTACATACTTGATATTTGCATCGCAATGGCATTAAATTTCTGGACATATTTTTGTCTTCTGACCTAAAATTGTTACCAGTTTTCAGTTTATGCAAAATGACTTATGACTTAGTTTGGAAGTTTCTGTAGCTGAAAATTATGCATTGCCCTATACCTCTTTATCAGTTTGTAATAACATGCATTGCACTTAAACCTATAAAAATGTTTCAAAAACATTTTACCAATCTAGTGTCAATCCTTTTTTTACCACTATGTGAAATGTTTGGGTTGGGGTATCCACTGCCTTTTCCTATCTAGGTATCTATCTATCTATCATCTATCTATCTATCATTTCTAGATGTGTTAGTTTGCTCAGACTGCAATAACAAAATACCATATACCATAGACTAAATGTTTGTGTCCCCCCCAATTCATATGTTAAATCTTTATCCATGATGTGATAGTATTCGGAGGTGGGCTATTTGCAAGTTGATTGGGTCATCTTACCTAATAATAGAGAAACATGTAAATTGACCGTACCTCTGTTATGCCCACAGCCAATCAGAGTGAGTATGCAAATTAACCCAACAAAGATGGCAGTTAATTTACATATGTAGGCCAGGCGGGCAGCGCCATGACCCGCTCCTAGGGGTCCGGGTCCATCAGGGGCGGGGGAGGCCAGGCGGGTAGCGCCAGACACCGCCCACAAGGTACCAGTCCATCGGGCCAGGGAGGTGGGGTGGGCAGCACCAGACACCACCCGAGGGTTCCGGGTTCAACGCAGTCCCCAGGAGGGGCAGCGGCCCACCTAGCCACTCCTGCGGGGCCCTGGGAACATCGCAGCCCTGGGGAGGGGAGGCCAGCCTGCCTAGCTACTCCGTGGGGTCCCAGGAACATCGCTGCCCCGGGGAGGTGTGGCTGGGCCTGCTTAGCCACTCCAGTGGGGCCCCAGGAACATTGCTGCCCCGGGGAGGCATGGCTGGGCCTGCTTAGCCACTCCAGTGGGGCCCCAGGAACATCGCTGCCCAGGGAGGCGCGCCCAGGCCCTGGGAACATCACAGGCATGGGGTTGCTGAGACCCAGACTGGGCCTCTGACCACAGATTCACAGCTTCATGGAGACCAAGGGCAGGGATCTGCCTCACCTACAGAGAGAGAGGTTCCGCAGTGGCCCCAAGATGCAGGTGGGCCAGGCCATGGATCAAGGGGCATGGAAGGATGCCCGGGCGGAGGGGCAAGGACCTGCAGCCCTGAGGCGGGGGTTGAGGGGCGGTGCCACCTCAGTGGAGGGGTGCCGCACTGCAGGGTACCGGACTGACTGACGTATTCAGACAAGCTCCCAGTGCTAACCGGCCTCCCCAAGGCGGCCTTTGCACTTCAGAGGCCGCGACTCCTGCTCCTGCCTTGACCCAAAAGCAAGCCTGTGCAGCCCTGCCCCATGGTAGAGCATGCCTTGGTGGTGAGTGAGAAGCCTTCCACCTGGTCTGGAGAAGGGGGAGGCGGGGGGGGGGGGGGCAGTAAAGAATGTGGAGTGTCCGCAATGAAGAGGTGCTTGAGAAAGAGGCTCAGAAGCCTGACGTGAAGGTTTGTTCTGTTTGCCCAGCGGCTGCCCCTTAGGAAGGGCAGAGAGCATGGCTCTGAGGGCTCCCTGTGCACTGAGTCAGGTTCCACAGCCAACTGGAATTGGCCGCAGATTCCTGGTCTGTAAAATGGATTAAGCGTGTCCCAGTGCCTTCACTGAGCTTCGATGGCCAATTGGGATACTATATAAGGAAAGTGAGGGAAGAAGTGAGAAAGAAAAGGAAAGGCGAACAACACAAAAGAAAGACTGGAAGGAACCTGTAAACCCATTGTCACTTAAATAAGGAATACAATCAATAGTGGTGTAATGACGGTATGATGCCAGGTGGGTATTGGAAATATCGGGGAACACTTTGTAAAGTATATGATTGTCTAACCACTATTCTGTAACTAGTATAAAACCTGAAACCAATACAAAATAATATTGAATGTAAAGAAATGAAAATTGGAGTGAAATTTTTATAAATTTCAACGTTTAAATAAAGGCTGTAAAGGAAGGAAGGGGGAGATTAAAAATAGTGTTTTTCATTTTACCACTTTATTGTCTTTTCAGTACATGAAAAAGACAGTTGTCTTTATATGGTGCTTTTATACTTTTCTAAGTCATTATCTCATTTTAATTTCAGGGCAACTTGTAGATAATTATTCCCTCCTCTATTCAAAGAAAGGAAATCTTGGTGTCTGGTCCCAATGATTCAATTGTCAAGCCCTTATTGTAAAGCAGGGTTAGTAAAATTTTCTGTGAAGGGTTATACCTATACTAATCCACCACAGGGATCAGGCCTAAACCTGCAGTCAGACATCCCCCGAGGGGTCCCAGATTGGAGAGGGTGCAGGCTGGGCTGAGGGACACCCTCCCCAGTTCACGAATTTTGTGCACCGGGCCTCTAGTGAATAGATAAGTGCCTTTATAAAAAAGACACGAAGAGCTCTTGAGCCCCTTTTGCCATATGAGGACACAGAAAAAACATGAATGTCTATGAACTAGGAAGGGGGTCCTCACTAGGCAATGAATCTGTCAGCATGTTGATCTTGAGTTTCTAGCCTCCAGAATGGTAAGAAATAGATTTATGTTTTTTATAAGCTACCTAGCGTATGGTATTTTTGGCAGCCTAAGTGGACTAGGACACCACAGGCTGGATAGATTAAATGGAAATACTTTATTTTCTAGTGGTTCTAGAGGTTAGAAGTCCAATATCAAGGTGGCAACAGGTTGAGTTTCTCCTGAGACCATTTTTCTTGACTTGCAGATAGCCACCTTCTCCCTATGTACTTACATAGTCTTTTATCAGTGTGTGCACATACCTGGTGTCCATTTACATGTCTAAATTTCAACTTCTTACAAGGACACCAGTTAAACTGTATTAGGGCCCACTATTATGGCTTCATTTTAACTTAAATACCTATTGAAATAATGTGTGATCACATTCTGAGGTGCTGAAGGTTACAGCTTCAACATATGAATTTTGGGGGAAAACAATTTAGCCCATACCACTAAAGTATACACCTTTTACTTAACCAGATCATACTAGCTTTGTGAGGGAATCCATCTAGTAAAGAGGATAAAACTACATAGCATTTCAACAAGGCATATTTAGGAAACTAAGTAAGCAGTGGGTTAGGGAAAATAGAGAAACCTCATCAAAATCTTCATCTTTGCTTCAAGAAACTGTATTAGGTATAAATCTAACCCAATATAGTTGTAAATAGAGAAAGATACTAATGTAAAAAGAGCAACACATTCTAAAGAATTGAATTATTTCAGCCATTCTACATCAACCACTTATCACTAATTTTGCTCAATGTTTAGTAAAACTAAAGCTATGAAATAAACAGTGTAGAGACTGTCACTGCATTAATGTTATAGATAATTAATTTAATCTCAACTTTTCCAATGAGAAAACTAGAGAGAACTACATTTTTATAAGCCCCCACCTAGTAGAAATATACACTGAGTAGCAGATTATTGTTACCACCCCATCAGTACTTCGTTGGGCCACCTTTTGCCTTCAATACTACGGTGATTTTTCTTGGCATTGACTCCACGAGATGTTGAAAGGTGATGTGAGGAATCTGACACCATGCCTGATGAATAGCACTGTCCAGTTCTGTGAGATTTGATGGTTGTGGAACCAGCTTCCTGATGGCTTTTTAACTTCATCCCACAAATGCTCAATTGGATTGAGATCTGGTGATTGTGGGAGCCACCTAAGCAAGGTAAAGTCTCCCTCATGTTCTTGAAACCACTCCTGCACAATACGAGCACCGTGGCATGGCTCATTGTCTTGTTGGAAGAAGCCATCTCCATTGGGATACTCCATCAGCATGGTAGGATGAACTTGATCAGCAACAATACTTAGGTATGTTGTGCTCTTCAGACGTTGTTCCACATGAATTAAAGGGCCCAAATCATGCCAGGAAAACATGCCCCAAACCATAACACTGCCCCCACCAGCTTGAAGGGTTGTACTCATGCATGTGGGGTGCACGCTTTCATGCTGTTTCCGTGAAATTCTCACTCTGCCATCTGCATGATGCAACTGGAAACATGATTCATCGGACCACATGACTTTTTTCCAATGCTCGACTGTCCAATCCTTGTGTTCCTGTGTGAATTGGAGACATTTTATCTTGGTAACTGCAGACAGCAAAGGTGTTTGAACAGGCCTTCAGCTTCCATATCCCATATGATGCAGTGTACAGCTAATTTGCCTACAAATGTCGGGTGGTCATGATAATCTGGCCACTCAGTGTATATTCCTAATTAGAATCAGTGTAAGAATAACAAAGTGATGGATTTATGGGGAAATATTAATTTGACAATGTATTTGATAAATGTCCATTGTCTTAGTTAAAAATTCTTAACTATGAAATTTTAATGTTTTTTCTTTAAAACCATTGTAAAATACTAAGTTTCTCAGAGGATTGTTTATGTTTGCTGCTTTTTCTTTGTGGGAGATATAGCCAGAGGGCAGATACCTCTGAATAATGGGGTCTTTACAATAGACAGAATTTCAGAGATGGTAAGGACCTTTATATCCATCTACTTAAAATAATATTTTTTAAAGGATCAGGATCATAAGATGAGTAGCATCCAATGCAGTATTTTAATTTGCCAAATTTTTGCCTTCCTATTACTCTTCCAACACCCATTCTAGTAACAGAATGCTTACTAGGGTCAGGTTTGTAAAAGGTACGGAAAAGATTGTATGTTTAAAAAAATGATCATAGGCCTAACAGGCCAAAACCTAAAAGTATTTAAAATGGGTAAAAAATAAATCAATTAGTAAGATTCTACATACAAATACCAAACACCATGATTAAACTTAATACTTTCATATTGTCAGACTGGTCCTCACTTTCTTAATGTGCTTTGCTGTTAAGAATGAGTAAAGAGAGCTGATAAAGCATTGATATCACAATGAAGGGTATCAGAATAATTTTATAATGAGTGTTCATCATCCTTCCTTATAGTTGGTAATCTACACTAAAAAAAGAGAAACATGCAAATTGACCATCACTCCGCTATGCCCACCACCAATCAGGAGGGAATATGCAAATTAGAAGGACAAAGATGGCAGCCGCCCAGCTGCTCCAGGCATGGAGTGGCCGGGCAGGGCAGGACGCCTGCTATGAGGGGTGGGGGTGGGGAAAGGATCTACACAAGCACTCCAGCTGCAGTGAAGACGAAGACTGCAGACTCCTGAGTCTGCAGCGTAGACAAAGATGGAAGACCGCAGACTCCTGCCTCAGTTTGCAGTGAAGACAAAGATGGCAGACTCTGGCTGGAGTCTGCAGCAAGACAAAGGCGGCAGACTCTGGCTAGAGTCTGCAGCAAAGACAGCAGACTCCGGTAGGAGCAAAGGGCTGGGTCCCAGGTGCTGGAGGAAAACCGGTGCTGGAAGCCAAGGGAAGGAAGGCCTATTGCACGAATCTCTTCATGCAGTGGGCCTCTAGTCATCTATAAAATGTATAAACTACTCATTCTGTGGGTTTGAGTTTCTAAGACTACTACTGAGTTTAAATGAGTCATATACAAAAAAATAAATGAGTCATATGCAAGGGTTTCATATTTTCACAAATCTGACCATAGTAAGCATTCTGTTATTAGATCGCTGTCTTCTGATTCCAGTAGGGTATATCTTTTGATGTTTATGAGGAACAATATAGTAGGAGTTGCTATTATAAATTGAAAAGCACAAATGTAAAAGTTATCTATTATGAGAAAGTGTAAGTTAATTATTAAATACAAAAAAATGGGCTTGGCTGTGGAAAAGTATAAATGTCCATAACAGCTGTCCTTATTTACTGCCTTCTGTAGCTACAACAAAACACATTATTCAGATTATTTGAAAATATGGACCTAAACTGATCTTGTTCTCACTAATCTTATATACATAAGGCACAGAGCAAGCAGCTAAATGGTAAGTAATCAACTTCTATGTAACATATGGCCTAAGTCAAGCTTGTTTTCTCACTCATAGAATATTTTGTTTAACTAATGTCCTAGCTAAATACACATTGCTTGGTGAAACTAAATAGCATGTAACCTTTGGTAGTAAAAAAATTAAGTTGCAATTAAACCGGTAAGTGCTTCATTGCTTTCTCTAAATAATAAGAAAATAGTGTGTGTAGAGAGAGAAAGAGACAGACAGACGGACAGAACAGAAAAAAACAGAGACAGAGAAAAACTAATTTACAGTTTAGAACATTTCAAAGTACTAATACATGAATAGAGAACTAAGAATATGTGTTCAGAGGTGTTAAAATTACAAACCTTGTCATATTATACTTTGAGTTGGTTTTCTTAAATGCATTCACAAAATAGTATATTCAGCAATTTTCTAGATTGATGCAGATTGGTAATGAAAACACGTACTGTAGCTGGAATTTAAACTGATATTTGTAGAAAATACATAGCAAGTATTCATCTAAAACTGTTGAAGAGGTCTTTTTTTTTTTTTTTTAAACAACAATTTGTCTTTTAACAAGCCCCATCCTAAGGCTAAGTGGGCTAGGAGTTTCAAGTTTCTTCAGAGGTAAAATAATGGTTCATTGATGGGCCTCTAGTGATTCACTCTCCAATACAGTAGCTACTTTGTACATGTGGCTATTTAAATTTAAATGTTCATAATTAAAATGGAATAAAATGAAAAATCCAGCTCCTCAGTTGCACTATTCTCATTTCAAGTGTTCAAAACTCACATATGGATAGTAACTACCATACTGGGAAGCGCATATATCGATAATTTTCTTCATTGCAGAAAATTATATTAGATAGTGCTATTCTAGATTATAAGGGGTCACCGGTTAGTTTTTAGTAAAACAATTTACTACAACATCTTCAGTTCAACATATCCAATAATAAATAGACCATTAATCAATTAAAGAGATCTAGCTCTTTTATTCTCTATATCTGGAAGTTGTAAAATTTGTTTAAATTGGAAAATTTTGCGTTCCTAATGTGTCAGGTGCTATTCTGCCTAATAAGTATCACTGCCATCTCTCTATCTTTTCGTTCCCTGCTAAAATTGCCCAATTCCTGGAATATATTTTGCATTGGTTTTATTTCCATTCACACTGCCACTGCCTTCATTTGTACCCTCATTCCTCTTTCATTTGCACTATCTCAAGAGCCCCTTAACTGATTTTTCCTACGCTCTTCTCCGAGTGACCCTTGTCACTATGGGGGAGGGTGGGTAGGTGGGAGGTAATTAACCAAGGACTTTGTATGCATATATGCATGGCCCAAGGACACAGACAATGGGGTGATGAGGGCCTGGGGTGGGAGGTGGGGGCGGGCTGGAGGGGGTCAATGGGGAAAAAAAGGAGACATGTACTACTTTCAACAATAAAGAATTATTTTTTAAAAAAGAACAGAGGCTAGCTTTTGCTCATCTTTACATTCCTAGTGCTGGTAGTGTTACTAATGTGGAGTTATGTGTACATCAGTGAACTCAAATGTTTGCTGAATAAATTTAAAAATGGACAAAAAAAATAAAAAAGGTGGATTATCAGGAAGGAAAACTGGAAAAAATAGGTGAATAGGTGTGTGTGTGGTGGGGGGGAGGACTAAGCAAAGCAGTATACAGAAATCAGGAATATCTTGTTTCCATGCTCATAAAGTTTACACGCAATAAACACTAGTAGTGGGGAATGAATAGAGACCAGCATGTTCTACCACTGTTCTATCAATGTATCAACATCACTCTAATTAAGAGAAAATAACCATCTCTACACATTTATTATTACCACTAGAGGCCTGATGCAAGAAATTCTTGCAAGAGTAGCCCTTCCTTCCCCTGGCTGCTGGCACTGGCTTCCCTTTGGCACCCAGGACCCAGGCTTCCCTCGCAGCCTGGCTTCGTCTGGAACATCATACGGTCTAATTAGCATATTATGCTTTTATTATTATAGATCATCATTATGATGATGATCATCATCATCACTCTAAAGGATATAGAGTCAAGTCCAAAAGTTTTAAAAAAGAATAGTTACTGTAACAGTTTATAACTTGGATTTCATGGAAATGGTTGCTTAATAGTATACTTAATAATAAAAAATTAAGTATTCACCACAGGCTTACCCAAATAAATTAAACCTAACTCTTATAATCTTCTTAGAATTAGGCTGTAATGTTTCAGTAAAAAAAAAAAAAAAATGTAAAACTGGCCAGTGTGGCTCAGTGGTTGAGTGTCAATCTATGAACTAGGAGGTCACGGTTCAATTCCCAGTCAGGGCACAGGAGCCAGTTGTGGGCTTGATTCCCAGTGTGGGGCATGCAGAAGGCAGCCAATCAATGATTAACTCTCATCATTGATGTTTCTACTTCTCTCTCCCTCTCCCTTCCTCTCTGCAATCAATAAAAAGTATATAAAAAGGAAAATGTAAAAGTCAAAGTCTCAGTACATTTGTTTCTAAATTAAAATGCTGCAAGATGTATATATTCCCTGTGTGACACTTTGAAGCACAATGGGTAAAACCTGAACATTGCATTATTGAGATTCAAAGATTAATTCAGCTACATAGGGAATTAAATCACATGTAATGAAGGTACAGTGCTTTCCTATATGATCTGCTGAGTGTGATGACAGGGTTGAGGAAATGCTTATAAACTGTTAGTTTTGCATAACTTGAAAAATATTCTGATTAAAACCAATTTTGCTGTAGACATTGGAAGAAAATGGGGTTTTGCCTGATATTATTTTAAAATCCCATATATTAACATCATCCCTACAAGTATTAATATTACCTGTCATAGTAGTCTTTTCAAGTATAAAAAATTACTGTGGGGAACCATAAAATGGTCTGTAGGCAA
This sequence comes from Plecotus auritus, assembly GCF_963455305.1. NCBI lineage: Eukaryota > Metazoa > Chordata > Mammalia > Chiroptera > Vespertilionidae > Plecotus > Plecotus auritus. Next base: position 31,301,957 of record NC_137784.1, read on the forward strand.
TAGAATTCATTTTGTCCAGAAACTTAAAATGAATTTTGCAGCAAATGAGCAGAAGTAATTATTACTCATCCAACTTTTCTTGTTTGGATTTCATCTGTCTGTATTCCATGGAGTACTTAGGAGACAATTGTCAATTGGCAAAGTTCTAAAAAAAAATAATGGCAGATAGATACAGATGCAAAATAGAGAGGGAAAGACTATATCCTCCCAAAATTGTGATAGTTTAGTAGAAATAGAATCAGACAGACCTAGGGCTCAATCTTGGCTCCGCCAATTAATAGATCTAGGTTTTGGAAAGGATACTAAAGCTCTTTGAGCCTAAGTTTCCTGATCTACACTAATAAAAGAGAAACATGCAAATTAACCATCACTCCGCTACACCCACAAGCCAAACAGGAGCGAGTATGCAAATTAACCAAACTAATATGGCGGCTGCCAAGGAGCTGGAGCGAGCAGGAGGCTTGGGTTGCCCCTGGCGATGGAGGAAGCCAAGCTTCCCACCCACCCTGGCCAGCCCTGGCCTCCGCTCAAGGCTACAAAGTTTCAATTATAGAAGATAAATAAATCCCAGACACCTTCTTCCAGCCGGCCCTGGCCTCTGCTCAAGGAGGCAATGAAAAAGAAAAAAAGCCCCTTATCCAGGCTGGCCACACCCCCATGGGGTGAGGGTCCCCGCTGGGGGGCTTGGCCAGCCTGCAAACAGCCATCAGCCCCTCACCCAGGCTGGCCACACCCCCATGGCCCGATCCCTGTAAACAGGCAATTGAACATCCCTCGAGGGGTCCTGGATTGGAGAGGGTACAGGCTGGGCTAAGGGACACCCCCACCTGTGCACAAATTTTGTGCACCGGGCCTGTAGTATTTAATATCTATATATATATATATAAAAGGCTAATATGCAAAGTGTCCCCTTGGGAGTTTGACCAGGAGACCGGGAGTTTGATCACTCGCTATGACGTGTGCTGACCACCAGGGGGCGGCATGGAAGGAAGGAAGGCCCCTATAGGCTGCTGGGAAAGGAAGACCCCCACTGGCAGCCAGCAGCCAGGGAAGGGAGGCCCTGGCCAGCAGCTGGCAGCTGGGGAAGGAAGGCCCCGGCCGGCTCTGATCACCAGCCAGGACTAGGGGTCCTATCCATGCATGAATTTTGTGCACCGGGCCTCTAGTGGATATCATAATATCTACCTACTTTGTGGTTGCTGTAAAGATTAACTGAGAAAGAACATGTAAAACCCTTAGCACAAAATTGGGCAATATTAAGCACTAAATATCGTTTAACTTATTTGGAATATAAAAGACAAAATAAATATTTTAGCTATTAACATCATTAACTTGTCTATAGAATACATTATTTTAATGATACTACCACAAGTGACCCCAGTAATTAAGTAAATAGCCCACAATGGTAAAAATCTATTATTTTTGCAGGTAGTACATTTATTTGTATGGCCATATATATTTTAACATAGTATCATTAAAACATATAGTCAGGTATGTACTGAAAAATAAGAATGCCAATTGTGACTTTACTGGGCTACTTCCAACAATATATCAACTATTTCAGCACATGTAATTACTGCTAAGCCTTGCCAAGAATTTGAAATATGCCCATTAATTCAGCAATTACCAATCTGTACATCAGTCAGTCACACTTAAAAATATGCCTGTCACTGTCTGGGCGAATGAATTTATTGATAATCCTATCCAATAAAGAGGGAATATGCAAATTGACTATAACACCATAACAAAATGGCTGCGCCTACAGCGGAGGTAGGAATTCTGTAACACAAGATGGCTGCACCCATAGCAGAGGCGGGGATCCTGTATCACAAGATGGCTGAGCCCAGAGAGGAGGCCAAGTTCCTGTAACGATCCTTAACAGCAATCAGCAGGGACCTGAGGCTGCTTGGCACTGGGCTGGGGCAGGGGACCTGAGGCTGTGCCCCCCGCCTGGTGGGGCTTGACAGGGGATCTCAGGCCACGCCGCCCCGCCCTGGCACCAGGCCAGGGGATGTCAGTCTGTGCCCCCTGCACCGGAGCCAGGCTGGGGGACCTTAGGCAGTGCCCCCCACACCCAGCAGGGCTTGATGGGGGACCTCAGGCCATGCCCCCCGCCCCAGCACCGGGCCAGGGGACCTGAGGCCATGCCCCCCACCTGGTGGGGCTTGACAGGGACCTAAAGGCATGCTCCCTGCCCCAGCCTGGGCCGAGGGACCTCAGGCCGTGCACACTGCCCCAGCACCAGGCCGGGGAACTTGAGGCTGTGCCCCCCACCTGGCGATGCTTGACAGGGGTGGGGCTGGCCAGGTCTGGATCTAGCCCAATGGGGGTGGGGCCAGCCAAGTATGGGTTTGTGCTATTTCAAAGCACATGTGGGTGGGTGGGGACTTGACTATGGTTCCTGTGGTACACCCCAGACTCTGACCAGAGGCATATTTTTATATACATTTTACTAATTTTATTTCATCTTTGACACTTCTATTATAGAGAAAGGGCAAATAGCAATATTAAAATATTTCCTCTAATTAATTCCCTTTTAATGTGCACAAATTTTGTGCACCAGGTCACTAGTTACAAATAAAATCTGAATATTTAAAGGCATACTCTAAACTTTTTTTCATAAAAAAACCGTCATATTAGCTAAATAAACTTTGTCTCAGAATCACATATAAGAAGATACTGAAAATATCAGGCATTTCACTGGCATAGAAACTGACCAATAAGAACCAAATCTGGGTCAACTGTGAGGAGCCAATGGCTGCCTAGGAGGCAGAGCTTTTGACGCTGACTGGCATAGAAACCAATCAATCAGAACCAAATTGGCTGGCAGAGGAGGGCAGTTGGGGGCGAGATCAGGCCTGCAGGGGAAGGCAGTTGGGGGCAAGATCAAGCTGGCAGGAGAAGGCTGTTGGGTGGAGATCAGGCTGTCGTGGGAGGGCTGTTTGGGGCAACCAGGCTGGCAGGGGAGGGCAGTTAGGGGCAATCAGGCAGGCAGGCAGAGGCAGTTAGGGGTGATCAGGCAGCAGGCAGGTGAGTGGTTAGGAGCCAGCAGTCTGCCTGCTGGTTTAGGGGTCCCTGATTGGAGAGGGTACAAGCTGGGCTGAGGCAACCCCCCTCCATGCACAAATTTCCTGCACCGGGCCACTAGTAAAATAATAATAACTCTGGTCTATTTGTATACATATATTTTTATTAAAATGGATGTTCTAGAAATTTCAGTCTGCTCTAGAAAGGAACTTACAAAGATTCAGAACCAAGTTCAAACAGGGAGCTCTCAGAGGTAGTGGGTGTCCTGTCAGTGACACTGAGCAAGCCAAGAGTGATGGTTCCCTGTAGGGGCAGTAGTATTCTGAGCATTTGTGGTTCACACATTGGGGCATTTATGAATTATTTCCAGTGCTCAATGCACACTTCCAATGAGCCATGTGCAGCATTTTAAAATCTTGCATATTATTTGATCTTATATATTGAAATTGTGTGTTAAATCTAAAAATTTGCTTTTGCATTATTGTTTTTCGTTATTTTATAATAATTGTTATTTACCAGGAAATTGTTATCTTGGCATGTTATATCTTACAGAAAAGCAACATTTTTTTTTCAATTACACTGTAATCATGTGAATAACCATGTCATTTTAAGCTTTGTTCTTTATAGACAGTCATTGTTTTACTCTGATGCATTTGAAAATATGTTACATCTTTGGAAAGATTTGTGAAAAGGACTCTGACAATCTAAATTACAGGTTTCTAAACAGGTCATCTTTTTGAAGTATATAATGATTTATAGAGCTCTAAGGAATAACTGGATTCATGGAAATATTTGTGAATAATCAGGACAAAAATTGGTTATATGAGACTGAATGAACTGATAAAATTATTATTCTTATAAGTTTGTTCAAAATATTGCTCATTTTTTTTAAATTTGTTTTCCAGATATAAGGACACTTTTCCCTAAAGGAATTTAGTAAATTATACCTTCATAAGCAATACTGAAGCATTTATATTTTTCTCCCTACCTAATTGCTCCAGAATTGAGAACATGACTATATGTTTGTTTGCATAAATCTAGTAAGAATCTGTTCTCTTTAAAAAAGGACACATAAAACCAGTTTCCAATTGTGTTCTTTGATTGGATTGTCATGGTCAAGAGAGAAATGCCTAACCTCTGAATGTCACCTGAAAGACTTAAGGAATAAAGATTGACTTTGAAGCTAAAAGCCCCTTGGAAAAGTGGCCTGATACCTTGTTTATTCATTCGTAGTTCATGGCAATCTTTCCAGATAAGGAGTGAAGGTTACTTCCCTGGAAAATGACAAAGAAAGTATCTCAAGGCTTTTTGGGAACCTCAAAAAGTTGAGGAATCCATCCAAACCTATAGATATTGTAAACAAAGCCAGATGGCCACTGTGTGGCTTGGCTTCTGTGCCCTGAGGATCTAACTAAAGCTCAATCTGAAGATAACCTTGCAAGTGAAATTCCAGGAAAGCATAATTTTTAAAAATTTATCTTTATTGTTGAAAGTATTACAGATGTGTGCTTTCCTCTTCCCCAATTGATACCCTCTACCTTCCCCTCCACAGGCCTTCCCATGGGCTATGCATATTTACATATAAATTCATTGGTTAATCTCTTCCCACTCACCCCCCACTTCCCTCTGAAATACACTGAGTGGCCAGATATTATGATCTCTGAACGCATAATAATCTGGCCACTCAGTGTATATCCTATATAATAAAAGGCTAATATGCAAATTGTCCCCTCAACCAGGAGTTCGACCAGCAGGCAGACCGGCCAACTGCCCATGTCCCCTCCCCTTGGCCAGGCTGGCAGAACCCCACCCATGCACAAATTCATGCACTGGGCCTCTAATATATATATATATATATATATATATATATATATATATATATATATATATATACTGAGTGGCCAGATTATTATGCATTCAGAGATCATAATAATGTGGCCACTCAGTGTATATCAGATGGCTGTTGCATGCTTCAATGTCTCTGGATCTTTTTATTCCATCAGTTTATTTTGTTCATTAGATTCCACATATAAGTGAAATCATGTGATACTCATCTTTCTCTGACTGGCTTATTTCATTTAGCACAATACTCTTCAGGTCCCTCCATGCTGCCTCAAAAGGTAAGAGATACTTCTTTTATACAAGTGCTGGCAAGGATAAGGAGAAAAAGGAATCCTAGTACACTGTTGGTGGGAGTACACACTGATATAACCACTATGGAAAACAGTGTGGAGCTTCCTCAAATAGCAATCAGAAAGAATACTAGTATACGTACCACTATGTTCCTAGCAGTGTTTTTACAATAACTAAGATCTGGAAACAATCCAAGTTCCCATAAGTAGATGAATAGATTAAAATACGGTGGTACATTTACACAATGGAATACTATGCAGCCAGCAAAACAGATTTGAAAGAGCCTATATAACCAATTGTTATTTTGTTGTATTTATGCAAATAATCAAGCCAAATTAAAACCTGACATAATAAAGTACCTTTAATGAAAATGATGGTAATTTTAGAGGGAAAAAAAATTGTGTTTCAATGAAAACCCCAATGCTCAATTGTGGATATTGGACTCTAATGCAGTTGATTGTCTTCAAAGTTTAAAGTTTTGTTCTTACCTGTGAACTGAACTAGTTCCTGAATTCTTCTAGTTGTCTTCAACCCTCCAAGCTAATGTTTCATTTTTTTCTCCCATCTTTGGACTAAGAGTTATTGGGAACTATTTTTATTCCCTAAGGCTATGTCTGTGTATACTATATAGAATTTACCTTAGCACCTGATGACATCACCAGAGATTCTCAAACTACACACAAAAAGGATCTATCAAATTGTCACTGCTTAATTTCATCCCACCAAAAGCCTTATAATCTAGAAGTCTCAACTGACAGGCTTGTGATTTGCTGTGTTTATTAACCTTTGTGTTCTTCTTTCTGTTTTCATAGGGTATATACCTATGATTTTATTAATTACCTGATTGCTTGTTTATGCAACATAGGTCTGACTTTGGAAGCCCATCTGCATCACTGCCTCCTTAATTGAGACTCAACAATTTCACTGAACTGACTTATTTTCAGGACTAAATGATTGAGTCAATAAAATATGAGGCATCTGCCAACTTCACTTCTGGGATGATATAATTCCACTAGAGGCTTGGTGCACAAAATTCATGCACTTGGGGGGGGGTGGTGGTGGTGGTTCCTCAGCCCAGATTGCAAGAGGGCACAGGCCAGGCTGAGGGACCCCACCAGTGCATGATCGGGGCCAGGGAGGGACCCAGGAGGTTGGCCAGCCAGGGAGGGACCCCAGGAGGTCTCCAGGGTGTGTCCAGCCCATCTCGCTCAGTCCCGATCTGCCAGACCCCAGCAGCAAGCTAACCTACTGGTCAGAGCATCTGTCCCCTGGTGGTCAGTGCATGTCATAGTGAGCGGTTGAGCAGCCTTAGCATATCATTAGCATATTATGCTTTGATTGGTTGAATGGCCGACCAGACGACCAGACATAGCATATTAGGATATCAAGATGATTATACTTTAGCGATTCTAGATTATCCCTACTTTGGAAGAATCAGCTTACAGCCTCTCTATTCCAGTCTCTGATCCCAGTCCCTTGATCCCCTTAGATCAGGCAGGGAGAGAAATCCATCCCTATATAGGCAGGGACCATAGCCCTTATCAGAAGGAAGCGGTCACTAGAGACAGATCATCCTTCCTCATCGCCCTTAAAAGATTTCAAGGATTGAAGTCTCTGAGGGTGTAATGAGATAGGCCACTAAGCCAGAACAAGTGGAATAGAGAATGAGGCAGATAGATAAATAAAGTTTGAAGCCATCTAGTAAATCCTATCTTCCCTAAACCAAGGACATTTGTGATTAAATGGTTTGCACTTCTCCCCAAAAAGAGGGTAAATAGCTTAAATCACCCTACTCAGGGAGACAGATAGAAGAAATCCAACTAGTGCCATTTCCCAAACACATCACCAAAACCTATTTTAGATGGAAAAAGAGAGAATGTAGAGGAACATAGGTTTTAAAAAATGAAAAGAAATAGAAAAAGGGAAATGAAGTAGGAGAAGGGAAATCAGTAATTATAATATCAAATTAACAATAACAATACATGGCTATTATAAATTTAATGAGAAACATTTAGTAGTTCTGAGTTCTTAGTACCTATAGTATAGAATGAATGGAATTAATTTTCACTTCTATTATGGGAAGACTTGTGAGTTACCATTTATAGTGTCAAAGAGGTTCATAAATGGACTTTATCACTATGTTGAGTAATTAAAACTATAACAGTTATGGCTCCTACTTAGAAAAAACTATTCATCTAGTCCTCCTGACAACTCTATTGTAGATACTATAGTAAGTCATATTTCATAGAGAAAACATGGGTTCAAAATGTTTAAGTAATTTGCTCAAGTTCATACATCCAGTAAAGAATTAAACCAAAACATGCTTCAGAATTTACACAATAAACCAATATCATCAACTCTTGCTTATACAAGGCATATGATATAAATACTTTTAAAATAATTTTTATTTTTAACTAGCTGTACCCGGCCACGCATTGCTGTGGCTCAGTCTGGTTAAATGGAAAAGAAAGAAAAGAGAAAGTGCACGTTTCTAATATGTTTAATTTCACAATGCTTGTGGGTATACAATATTTTTTGTTGTTCCATTGTCTGTGCAGATATAGAGATTTTCTGGTTTGCCGACTCTAGAACATGCAACATATAATTGTCCATGTGAGAAGCAATCTGTGTCTAGATCTAAAACCGCACAATTCTAAAGATTGGCCCTGAGCTTTGTTGATGGTGATTGCAAACGCCAATCGAATTGGGAATTGCAATCTCTTAAATTGAAATGGCATATCCTTTGGAATCATAGGTATTCGAGGAATGAGGACATCTTCACCTTTGAAAGGTCCTGTCAAGATTGTTGCTTCTACGACGTTGCTCGTTAATTTTTTTTTACTGCAAGCCGCGTGCCATTGCAAAGCTTTGGCTGGTTGATATTTCACAACATGATAACTGGCACGCTGATTTTCAATTGCAGTACGTGCGGTGGCATCCCTGGCAGATCGAGTGAATTCAAAAATTCTGTTGGATAATTAACCGCTTCATCTGCTTCCACAACAGTGTCCACAGACTTGTATGTGACTGCCTCTATTTGAATGTTAGACTGAATAATATTGTTAAGTTCATAGACTTCTTTGTTCTTGGCTGCAAGAATAGCTCGTTCACTCAGCCAATCGTGATTCTTATAATTGGTTTGAATATTGGGAAATACTTTTTCAACCAATTCTTCTTTTGACGTCACTAAATTGCAGAAGTTATGAGGCAATGAAATTCGTCCTGAGGTCAGATCAATCTGCACCATTCCGTTCCCAATTTCCAGCAATTGATGTGAGAATATCTCAGCTGATCGATCATTTTGCAGCTGGACATTCATATTAATGGCTCTGCCGGTTTTCCAAGTTGAGGCAGTTTAATTTTTCCAGCGGCGCAACACATTCCTTTCGTTTCTCCATTAAATTTCAGAGCCTTGCAATAAGGACACACTTCAGTCATAGTGCCGATGAGAACATGCCTTCTCAAACTATAATCATCAGCTGGGTTGTACCGGAATGCAAGGCGATTGTAATCACGTGATTGCTGAGCACAGAGTCCTGTTTGACGCTGATCTGCTGTTTCTCATTGACATCTTTCAGCCACTCTCAGCCTGTCGCGTTCATTCTGTTGAGAACGAAGCAGATCTGAAGCTGCAGAACCTGATCGCTGTGCTCGCAACCCTGCATCCTCAAGTCTGGCTGCTTCCTCGGCATGTATTTGAGCTATTCTTTGTCTGTTTCGCTAGTTCGCTGATGCCCATTCTTCCTCAGTTTGATTTGCAATTACTTGTCGCACTGCTTCCGCTCCATGAGTATGACGACCTAGGTTTGATCTTCTGCAAGGCATTATTTAGATGAACTAAAGCAGATTGAACTACACTCACGAAATGAACGCTATGGTAAATGACACAGCTCAATTCCAATGCAATGTCACACGAAATAATTAAATCTAAATGAAAATAAATCAAAATCTATGAAAATTCAATTTAACAATGCAATCGGAAACATTGAAATGGAATTGTAAAATATTTAGTATAGCGTATGTTGCTTTTACGTCCAACAGATGGTGCTGTTTTTCAAAAAAAGCAAGTTTTTACCTGTCACAGGTGTGACATCTATATAATAGTAGTTATAAGGTACATAAAAACACGCGCATATTCGAATGCAACGTTGTGTCAGAATTTCAAAGCAATTGCTGAAGAACTTCCAGAGATTTAGGATTTTGAACAAACGAACATTTACATTTTTATTTATATAGATTAGTTTACATACAAAATTATATTAGTTTCAGGTGTACAACATAGTGATTAAACATTTATATTTTTACTTATTTTTTTTCAAATGCATTTCACTTTGTTTTTTTCCATCTGCAATTTACCCCCTCCTCCATCCATGCACCCCCACCATCACTAAACTGTTGTCTGTGTCTGTGAGTTATTTCTCTTTTTCTTTTTTGTTCAATCACTCTATGCCTCCTAACTTTCCCCCACAACCACAGAGCTTTCAGCCTGCTCCATATCTGAGTCTGTCTCTATTTTTCTTGTTAGTTCAGTTTGTCCATTAGATTCCACATATGAGAGAAATCACATGGTACTTGTCTTTCTCTGACTGGCTTATTGCACTTAGCATAATGTTCTCTAGAACCATCCATGCTGTTGCAAAGAATAAAATTTTCTTCTTTTTTATGTCCAAGTAGTATTGCATTGTGTAAATGTATCATAGGTGTTTTATCCACTCATCTATTGATGGGCACTTGGGTTGCTTCCAAATCTTGACTATTGTAAACAATGCTGCAATGAACATAAGGGTGCATATATTCTTTTGAATTAGTGTTTTGGGTTTATTCATATAAATTCCCAGAAGTTGAATCACTGGGTTATAAGGAAGTTTCATTTTTATTTTTGTGAGGTAACTCCAATGTTTATACATTTATATAACTTATGAAATGATCACCCTGATAAGACTAATACCCCATCTGGCTCTGTACATAGTTATTGCATTAATGACTAAATTCATTGGGCTGTACTTTATACCTTGCAACATTTTTATATAACTAGCAATTTGCACAGCTTAAAGCCTTCCCCTTTTTTACCCATTCTCCAATCTCTATCCTATATGGCAACCATCAAAATGTTCTTTGTATCTACCAGTTTGTTTCTCTTCTGTTTCTTCATTTATTTTGTTTTTTTAGATTACACATATAAGTGAAATAATATGGTATTTGTCTTTCTCCATCTGACTTATATCCCTTAACATAATACCCTGTGGTTGTAGCAAATGGCAAGATTTCATTCTTTTTATGGCTGAGTAATAGTCCATTGTATATACAACCACATCTTTTTTTTATTAATTTCTTTATTGATTAAGGTATCACATATTTGTCCTCATCCCCCCATTCCCAACCCAAACCCCTCCCCATGAATGCCCCCACCCCCCTGTTGTCCATGACCACTGGTTAGGCTTATATACATGCATACAAGTCCTTTGACAACCACATCTTTTTATCCATTTCTTCTATCAATAGACACTTGAGTTGCTTCCATGTCTTGGCTACTGTAAATAGTGCTTCACTGAACACAGAAGTGCATAAGTCCTTTTGAATTAGAGTTTTGGATTTCTTTGGATAAATACCCAGAAGGGGGATTGCTGGGTCTGACTTTGTCTTTTGTTATATAGTCTTTATTTTAATATAAATATTTTTAACTGAAGTTTTTATTGTGAATGTGCACACTGTTATGACTATGGTGAACATAATGTGGCACTTCATGAAAAGAACTGAGAAAGTAGTCATTTCAAAGTCATGCTTACTAAACTGGCCAAGATCTGTAGTGAATGACCTGTGTAAGTCATGAAGTAGGAAAGCCTACAAAGAAAATCTTTCAGTTACAATTAGACAGGAAAGCCACCTTTGTATTTAGGTTCCTTTTTTAAAAACAAGTCTTATGCTAAGTGAAATAAGCCAGTCAGAGAAAGATAAATATCACATGATCTCACTCATTTATGGAATATAATAAACATTATAAACTGATGAACAAAAACAGATCCAGAGACAGAGAAGCATCGATCAGACCATCAAACCTCAGAGGGAAGGTAGGGGAGGGTGGGGGGAAGGGGGAGAGATCAACCAAAGGACTTGTATGCATGCATATAAGCCTAGCCAATAAACACAGACAACAGGTGGGCCTAGGGCATGAGTGGGAGGCAAGGGGGCAATGGGGGGATAAGGACACATATATAATATCGTAATCAATAAAGAAATTAAAAAAATAAATAATCAGTAAAAACTACTTAAAAGTAAATGCATTAACATTTATAGTAAAAATAATAAAATCAAGTCTTTAAAAAATATAAATCCTAGAGGCTAACTCTGGTAGTGTTTTTTTTTCTCTGTCTTTTGAAAGTGAGGGTGAGGCTGAAAAGCAAAGGAAGAAAAAGGCCAAATTGATGTCTGAACAGAAAAAAGAGTGGAAAAACGATGTCCTATACTGGACACCCTTCTGGGCAAACCAGCTGGCTCCCACCCGTGCACCAGGCCTCTATCCTATCTAATAAAAGAGTAATATGTAAATTGACCATCACTCCAACACACAAGATGGCTGCCTCCATGTGGTCAAAGATCCTGCCCCCATGTGGACACAAGATGGCCACCACAAGATGGCCAGCAGGGGAGGGCAGTTGGGAGGGACCAGGCCTGAAAGGGAGGGCAGTTGGGGGTGACCAGGCCTGCAGAGGGGGGAAGTTGTGGGCAATCAAGCCTGCAGGGGAGGGCAGTTAGGGGCAAACAGGCTGGCAGGGGAGCAGTTAGGCATCAATCAGGCTGGCAGGGGAGTGGTTAGGGGGTGATCAGGCTGGCAGGCAGAAGCAGTCAGGGGCAATCAGGAAGGCAGGCAGGTGAGTAGTTGGGAGCCAGCAGGCCTGGATTGTAAGAGTGATGTCTGACTGCCCATTTAGGCCCCATCCTAGCAGTCGGACATCCCTTGAGGGGTTCCAGATTGGAGAGGGTGCAGGCTGGGCTGAGGGACACACTCCCGTGCACGAATTTTGTGCACCGGGCCTCTAGTCTTTAATAAGTTTTAGTTTCTCAGGAGCAGTGCAATAGTTAGACAAGGTTTAGAATCATTCAGTTATGGTTCAATATTCACTTTCAAAGTTCAGCAAGATTTGGAGAAACAAAATTGACCTTAAAATAGAAATAACACAATTTAATATATTTGGAACTTTTAAACTTAAAAAATTAGTTTATCTTAAATTATTTGAATGGACTCTCCATGGCATGTGTAGTATGCTCAAAAAAGAGTGAGTAGAATTTAAACAAATGATTTTATTTTACCTAAATATGTATTTTTAATGTTATGAATTATTAATAGACTACATATTCTTTGGCACACAAGCCCTGATTCAGTTGTACAATATAATTATAGTTTGAGACTCTCTATTTACTGGTATTGTCTATAGGTTACTAAATCCAAACATATAACCACCATTAAGCTTAGACCATTCACTTAAGGGTGAAAGATCAATATGCACTGGCACACCACACAGGATCAGCTAATTAGGGCTATCAGTGCAGCAAAGGTAGCAGACTTATAGCCAAAGAATTTCTGGTGCTTTTGGCCAATTTACAGACTTTCATTTCCGAGGCTGAAAATCTGGCATGACAAATGCATTTGGAGGGTGGAGAACACATCCTGGCATTAAAAGCAGAGTCGTATTTAAATTGTAAAACTAGTCTTTTGAAGTTTTATAAAATAATGTTAGCTTCAAAATTATTGACATTATAAAACTATAGACATCATAAAAGTTTTAATTTGTTTACAATTTTTTGGCATTAAGTTGTCAATAAGAGTAATGTATAATTTTCCCACTTTTTAGAATTGAAAACAGCAAAGACCAGGGTTCTAAATAAAAAGTGGAATTAACCCTTGATAGATCTGTATGGGGAATATCCTTATGCATATACACAAATTTCCTAGCCTTCCAGCCTAGCACTGCACAATACAAGTGGCCTTGGAAATTGTTTTCAAATCAAGGAGCCTCCAGAGCAAGTTTGAAAAGGAGACTAGAGGTAATGTTCCATGTTCAATTAGCAACTCAATTTATATAAGTTCATTTCATGCAGTCTATATAGTTTAGAAATATTTTCAAAAGTTTGAATGTAGAAACTGAGATGAAAAGGAACATTTCTGGGACATAACTTAGCTAGGACTGTGCAGGAAAAAGAGAATAATGTAAGATTAAGTAGCCCAGGAGTAGCCTAAGAAGAGGAAAAGGACATGGAAATCTGGAACCTGGAAAGCGACGGAGTAGATAGCTCCATAGTTTTATCCACTTTCCCCCTTCTCTGTCACTGACCAAAGGTATGTAATTTGCACTCATTCAATTGAAATTCAGCACTTAGTATGTAGGTAACAAAGATGAAAGAGAAACCCACTCCTTAAGCAGTGCTCTATTATATAAAAGGTCAAAGATAAATCTATTCAGCAATGGAAGAGAACAGAGACACCAGAAATCAACCCAAGCCATTATGCTCAATTAATATTTGAAAAAGGAGGCAAAAGCATACAATGGAATCAAGATAGTCTCTTCAATAAATGATGTTGGGAAAATTGGACAGGTTCATGCAAAAAATGAAACTACACCACCAACTTACACCTTACAGAAGAATAAACCCAAAATATAAATGACTTAAATGTAAGTTGTGAAACCATAAAAATCATAGAAGAAAACATAGGCAGCAAAATCTCAGATATCTCTCATAGCAATATGATTACTGATACATATCGTAAGGCAAGGGAAACTAAGGAGAAAATTTAAAAATGTGACTACATCAAAATATAAAGCTTCTGCACAGCAAGAGGAACCATCAACAAAATGAAATGGGAACCCACTGCATGGAAGAATATATTTGCCAATGATTTATCTGATAAGGGGTTAATATACCAAAAAAATAAGGAACTCATACAATTTAACAAAAGGATGACAATGAAATTTAAAAATGGGCAAGGGACGTAGACACTTCTCCAAAGTAGACATACAGATGACCAAGAGACATAAGAAAAAAATGCTTAAAGTCAGACAGATGCCAATTAAAAGACAAGAAGGCATCACCTGACACCTGTCAGAATGTCCATCACTAACAAATTAACAAATGACAAGTGCTGGTGAGGATGTGAAGGAAAAGGAACCCTAGTACAATGTTGGTGGAAATGCAGACTGGTACAGCCACTATGGAAAACAGTGTGGAGTTTCCTCAAAAAATTAAAAATGGAACTGGCATTTGACCCAGGGACCCCACTTCTAGGAATATATCCTAAGGAGTCCGAAACACCAATCAGAAAGTATGTATGCACCTCTATTTTCATAGCAGCTCAATTTACAATAGCTAAGATCTGGAATCACCCCAAATGCCTATCAGTAGATGAGTGGATAAAAAAGCTGTGGTACATTTATACCATAGAATGCTATGCAGCAGTAAAAAAGAAGGGTATCTTACCATTTTAGACAGTGTGGAGGGACCTGGAAAATATTGTGCTAAGTGAAATAAGCTAGATAACGAAAGACATGTATCACATAATCTCACTCATATGTGGAATCGAAAAAAAAAAAATAAACTGATGAACAAAATAGATTCAGAAACAGAAACATGGAACAGACTGATGAATCTCAGAAGGGAGGCAGGTTGGGTGGGTGGTAAGAGATTAAGCAAATAACTTATATGCATATATGGGTAACTCATGAACACAGACAACAGTGTGGTGAAGGCCTGGGGTAGGGGGCAGGTTAGGGCTAGAAGGGGTCAATGGGGAAAAAAGGGCACATCTGTATTACTTTCAACTATAAAGATAAATTGAAAAAAAAAAAAAAAGACAAGTCCACCGAATCTTGTAAAAATATCTTTGGCCAGATAATAAAATATACTAAGATGGCCTATTTTGTTATTTTCCATTTCATTTCAGAGGTCACTCTTTTTTTTTTTTTTTTTAATATATTTTATTGATTTTTTACAGAGAGGAAGGGAGAGGGATAGAGAGCTAGAAACATCGATGAGAGAGAAACATCGATCAGCTGCCTCCTGCACACCCCCCACTGGGGATGTGCCCGCAACCAAGGTACATGCCCTTGACCGGAATCGAACCCGGGACCCTTCAGTCCGCAGGCCGACGCTCTATCCACTGAGCCAAACCGGTTTCGGCAGAGGTCACTCTTATTTATTTACTTATTTAGCCTGCTACATCTATGTAAAAATGCCTGCAGATCCTATGCTTCTGAAAGTTAAATTCATAAAAATATACTTGTTATGTAATTATTCCTACAAATAAACAAGTTTGTTGATCAAATGAAAATAAATTATTTACATTTCTACTACTGGTATTTTGTAAATAACACAAAAAATTATTATTCATACATTTTTCCAAGTAAAAAAAAATAAATATTTCCAAACATTGTTTTCTTACTAATGTGTTTTTCTTTTTTGATGTTTAGTTTGTTTTCCAATTTTGACGCATATTTTCAATTTGGCAGTAGACAAAATAAATATTGTACAGTCTGTTATTTGATTGGGAACAAAAGTAAATGATATTTTGTCTTTGAATACAGAATGTGTGTACCTTGCTTCAAATGAAAATATTCCATTTATTGTCATAAAATATCATGGCCTAAAAGGATTTCAAGGCTACAGTACTCGTTGGGAATATACCATCTAAAAATGTATTAATATTTTGATATGTGAACACCTCCACCTTTGTATTTTTTCTTTAAAATATGTGTTTCAGCCTAGCCAGTGTGGTTCAGAGGTTGAGCATTGACCTATGAACCAAGAGGTTTTGATTCTATTCCAGGTCAGGGCACATGCCCGGGTTACAGGCTTGATCCCCAGTGTGGGCCATGCAGAAGGCAGCCGATCAATGATTCTTTCTCATTATTGATGTTTCTATCTCTCTCCCTTCCTCTCTGAAATCAATAAAATATATTTTAAAGATAAAATAAAATATGGGTTTCATTTTTACCATGTGCCACCTTGATTATCTTTAAAAAATATTAACAGCTTGCATCCTCATATCAATGCCCATCTACAAATTCCAAATGTTTTGTCACATTTCTTGTAAACAATGCCATCTGCCAGAGGTGGCATTTCATGGCTGTTTACCCTGACTCCCTCCAAGAATTCATCTGCCACTCTCTGATGCTGCCTGAATAAAGGGGATTAAGACTCTGATGCAACAGAGACTATTGATAATTTGATATAATTGGGAAGAAATGAAGATAAATGAGGTTGAGGATGGAGAGGCAATTAGTTGAGCTGCCTGTACAGCTGTGTTCTCAGCCTAGTTCCCCTGGCCTTTTCTTTAGTGAGGTATGTTCAAATTAACCATAATGACAAACACACTTGTCCCAAAGCTCTTGTACTCTATAAAACTTGAGAATTCACTTTTTACTCCTGATAACTGAGTTAGTTGTTTGATAAAGTTATTTCAACATGGTGTCCTAATGCCTTATCACATAGGACTACTGCACCTGGAATAATCAGGAATAATTCCACCTCCCCCCTCCTCACACACACACCATTTCCACGTTTTCACTTGATATAGGGCTACTATTTACAACCTGAGTATATCAAAATTCTCTTTTACCTTAATTATGGCCCAGTGTTTAGGACAATTTGGCCATGCTTTCAGTTTTGCATGATTAGAAGCCAAGCAAACTCTTCAGAATCAACGAAAAGAAGCTCTCTTTTAATTTTAGGAAAACAATATGCAAATAGCATTTTTTTTATGATTTTCCATGAAAAGGCAGGGCTGACTTTGCAAACAAGTTGTAAGGAATCTTTAGACATTGGCAAAGCCAGTATTTTCAAGGATAAAATTTACATATTTATAGAAGGTCCTTATTGTCTTCATAATTATGCGTTCTAAATGAAAATGGAAACTCAGTAAAACTTTAACCACTAAAATGTTTAGGCACTGATTAACTTAATTCTCAGATCCCTTTTTCTACCACAGAAAAGGTTATGCTGGGTATTTAGTTAAGAATGCTATCACAGGAACTAAATATTTAAGGTCCAGTATTTCTATTGGTAGCTTTTCCTCTATTTGTAATTAAAATTACTATTATTATGCCTATGTTTAATGAAAATCATGTAATTGTGTGCCTCTCTGTTGTTTGCCTCTCTGTTGTTACTCCTTATGAGAAAACAGAAAATCTACACTAATAAATTTAGAATATATTACTGAAGTAATAAAGTGTGGAATGATAGATGTCTTTCACCATTCTATAAAAATGATGTGTCAAGAAGATACAAACTTTTTTTCATTTTTTTTCACTCACAAAAGAAACTAGGCTAAAATTGGTTATTTCAAAACAAACAGTATACTAATTACAAATGCTTATCAATGCAAGCAAATGAGTTCAGTATGATTACTCTATGGTTATATCCTTATTTCTTGAAAAGCAGAAAATTAAACTTTTATTAATTATTTCTGTGAGCTGTCCATTAGAAACATGTTGCTATATAAATTACTTAAATAAATAAAATTAAAAATTAAATTCCTCAAGCATAGCAGCCACATTTCAAGTGATATGTGATCACATATGGCTAGAGGCTATCATATTGAATAGCATGGAAAAACATATCCATAGTCACAGAAGGTTCTATTAGTCATTGCTGGTCCGTATTTCAGACTTACTATCTCCCCATTAATACAAATTAGTAAGTTTGAACTGTAGGTAAAACTATGAATTGAAGAACAAATAAATCAAATACTGAGTTTTCAATTTACAAAAGGGTTGATTCAGAATTCCTTCAATTTCCTGAGTAGGAGGGCAAGATGCTCCAGTTTAAATAGCCGCAGTTGATAAACAATTAGAAATATATCATGGTGTGTTTACAAAGCACCCGTGTCTTTTTAAAACTTCGGAAAACTTTGGTACAGGTTATTTTTTAGGTAAATTAGTACCATTTTACCCAAATTGCCCCTTACAAATCCAGTAGCCAAAATATGAAGTGTAAGCATGAGAAGCTATCAAAAAGAAATCTCAGGTTATCAATTATATAAGGAGATGACTGTGATAGCAAAGGACTAATATGATAGAATTTCTAGGGACTGTTTTGGAAATTAATACTGTACTTAGCTGGTCTGAAAATACACACAGACTTGAACTTATCACATTAGCTGACTAGTTCCACATACTAGTTTAATGTGTGCAACAATCCTATATAATAAAGAGGTAATATGCAAATTGACCATCAGGCCCTCTCACAAGATGGCCGCCCCATGTGGTCACAAGATGGCCACCACAAGATGGCCAGCAGGGGAGGGCAGTTGTGGATGATCAGGCCAGCAGTGGAGGGCAGTTAGGGGCAACCAGGCCAGCAGGGCAGGGCAGTTGGGGGAGACCAGGCCTGCAGGGGAGGGCAGTTGGGGGCTGGGATGGCAGGGGAGGGCAGTTGGGAGCAATTGGGCTGGCAGGGGAGCAGTTAGGTGTCAATCAGGCTGGCAGGGGAGTGGTTAGGGGGTGATCAGGCAAGCAGGTAGGCAGGCAGGCAGGCGAGTGGTTGGGAGCCAGCAGTCCTGGATTGTGAGAGGGACTAAACCGGCAGTCAGACATTCCCCGAGGGGTCCCAGATTGGAGAGGGTGCAGAGACTGGGCTGAGGGACACCCCCCCAGTGCACAAATTTTGTGCACTGGGTCTATAGTATAATTATTAAAAAATGATAGCAGATTAATATTTCCATCAGGAATAATTTTTCATTGAATTGTTTTTTTTAAAGAGTTCACTCCCCATTTTTAAAGTTTGTTACTTTCTAATGGGACTGATACTCTAGATTTATAATGTAATTCAGATAATAATATATAATACATATAATTTTGATCTATAAGCAACTTTTCTATAAGTACTTTCATATATATTATTTTTTAGGAGGAGAAAAAAAGCATCATTTTATTTTGAAATAAAATTATTGAGAAAAAATAGCAACTTGACATTCTAACATTTCTAAAGAAATCAAAAAGATCATATCTCTAGAGGAATGCAATTTAAGAGCCTGGGCTTCTTGCTTAGTCTTCATTAATTCAACCCTTTACCATTACACTTCAAAGTACCCTGATTTATTTTTCTTCTTTTGTATTTTTAAGTTATAAATAACCTTAATTTGAGAAGTATAGCACCAAGTTTTCTTAAGTATTTTAAAATTAATTATTATTATTGGAGTTATCAATAATCAAAGAGTAAATTCATAAAATTTTAGCATTTTTTCAAACTTCCAAGTGATTAAATTTGCACTAAAAGGCTAGAGATCTTCATTCTGTCTTTTATGAGTTTCAGTTTCTCTTATATAAATGATTGAGTTGAGCTAGATGATCTCAAAAGGTGCATTCCAGTCTTGGCATTTAATGTTTCTGTAAATAAATATTTACCTTAAAACAAGTAATATAAAAATACAATGAAAAGCAAAACACAAAAATTTGGTGAGTGGTTACCTTTTATGGGGTGGTAGAAGAACAGGAAAAAGGATGCAAATTTTTAATTATGTTTTAGTTCTTGAGATGCATGGTGAGCTCACTGGCATTTACTAGTATATTATTATACTTTAACTAGAGGCCCAGTGCACGAAATGCGTGCACAGGGGAGGGGGGTGTCCCTCAGCCCAGATTGCACCCTCTACAATCTGGGACTCCTCGAGTGATGTGGACTGCCCGTTTAGGCCCAATCCCACTGGGATCGAGCCTAAATGGGCAGTCAGACATCCCTCTCACAATCTAGGACTGCTGGGTCCCAACTGCTCTCCTGCCTGCCTGATTGTCCCTAACCACTTCTGCCTGCCAGCCTGATCACCCCCTAACCACTCCCCTGCCAGCCTGATTGATGCCTAACTGCTCCCCTGATTGCCCCTAACTGCCCTCCCTTGCCAGCCTGGTCACCCCTAACTATCCTCCCCTGCTGGCCTGGTTGCCCCCAACTTCCCTCCCTTACTGGCCCAGTCACCCCTAACTGCCCTCCCCTGCAGGCCTGGTCCCCTGCAACTGCCTTCCCTTGCAGGCCTTGTCCTTCCCAACTACCCTCCCCTGCTGGTCTGATTGCCCCCAACTGCCTTCCCCTGCAGGCCTGGTCGCCCCCAACTGCCCTCCCCTGCTGGCCTGGTCGCCCGCAGCTGCCCTCCTCTGCCAGCCCAGTCACCCCTAACTGCCCTCCCCTGCAGGCCTGATCACCCACAATTGCCCTGCCCTGTTGGCCATCTTGTGGTGGCCATCTTGTGTCCACATGGGGGCAGCCATCTTGTGGGTTGGAGTGATGGTCAATTTGCATATTAAACTTCTGTTATATAGGATTTTTACATATATGTTACCAATGTTTTTTCAAACATTTAAAAATATATAATAAAGGGGAAATATGCACAATGACCTCTACTCCATTTGGGTCTAAGAATGAAATTATTTAATATTAGCATGTGCTACATAAATGTGCAGGGCAAAACTTCTTTTAAGCGAATACTGATAGGAGAGGAGTAGTTGATGTGTCCAGATTGTCTAGAGTGCACAAAACTAGCTTGAAATACCTGTCATTTCCTTATGAGGTAGAAATCTCATATTTTCATCAGTTTTCAAATAAAGCTAACCAAAATGCAAAAGATTACTGATTTGTAATTTGTGCAATAAGTCATTCTAAGCCAGAAAAGATAAGTACTGGATAACCCCAAAATTTATATCCACAATGATGTTACTTATCCTTTTAAGTTAAATACCTTAATGAGCATACCAATCTTATCTGCTCTTTTGACCATTCAGCTGCAGAAGTTCAAACCCAGCTATAAGGATACACCAATAAAATCAATTCAAGATAGAAAAAGCTCAAAAGTGGAACTTTTACAGTCTTCTTTTCTTTGATGACACTTGGACATTTATGCTTTCTAAATTTTCAATCACAACATATTTCCTGAGCCTAGAGGCTAGTAAAGTATGATGAATTTTGACTTCCAAAGTTGTCTTGAAAGGTGACTTCTAAATAAGAGTAATAAACAATACCCTTTGAATGCACATGGAAAAGTGAAACAATGATGAATTTGGCTCTGGATGACAGAACAAAGATAAGAGCAAAGGTTTGTGACAAATCTTTAGAGTTCAAGGGAATTATATAGAGAACAAAAGTATCAAAAGATTCTTCCTCTATAATATGTTGGTGTCAAAGTTAATATGCTAAAACTAGTTTAACTGATATTACTAAATAATGCTGTTTTGTAGTACAATGCATGAATTTTAATAGACAATTTAATGTTGAATATAGCTGATCTTATTATCATTCACATATATATGTTTAGGATCACTGAGAACTGCACTACTAGAAAGTAATTTATTTCTAGCTTCATTTAATATGTTTTATTGTGATAGAGTAGATATTATTTACAGAGGTTTTTGTCACTGTATCAAATAAAATGCAATTGTTATGTCACTACAATCAAGGGAACAATTCAATGAAAGTGAATACACATTAAGAATTTGGACTATGAGGCCATTACTATTGACATCTATAATATATCTTTTTGAAAACACCCTATTGCCATTTATTTCTCTCACTAGTAACTCCATCTGTGCCAAATGTCTACATAGTACTGACTATTCAGAAAAAAAAAACATCTGAGGCACATTAAGGGGTAAATTGTGTGTTGGTTAGCTTGGTCACGATAACATTGTCCATATCCTATTTATTCATGTTATTGATAAGAAGAGAAACAACAAATTCTTTTTTTTTTTATCCTCACCAGAGGATATTTTTTCCATTGATATTTAGAGAGAGTGGAAGAGAGAGGGAAAAACAGAAAGAAATATCAATGTGAGAGAAACACATCGATTGGTTGCCTCCTGCTCGAGCCTTGACCATGGCCCAGGTCAGGGAGGATTCTGCAACCTATGCATATGTCCTTGACCAGAATAGAACCCTGGACCCTTCAGTTCATGGGCCTATGCTCTGTCCACTGAGTCAAACCAGGTAGGACAACAAATTCTTATTTATAGTAACAGTATATTTCAGCTGGAAAACCCTTTTAAAATGATCTATTTTAGATGGGGTAAACTGAGATGTAGGTGAAGATCACACTGTCACTTAATGTTTGAACCATTAATTTACTACTAAAACTTGTTTTCTTAATCAGTCAAAAAGGTAGAGTGGTGTGTCAGCACTAAAATAGAAGAGGGATCAAACTTAGGCTTGGAATTGGGTAGATTTCATAGGGGGTATGAAGGAGGCACCTGTCCTCTGGGAAGAAAAAATTCCCCCATTCTTAAAATAAGTAAATAATCCTACATTTGTTTTACCATTAGAATTTACAAACTACATTTCACATCCATCATGTCATCTGATTTTCATAACATAAAACCATGATGGATATAAAACTTATTTGGAACAAAAAGTCCTATATAGCTATAATATGTTATTGCAATTATACATAAAATCTTATTAACCACTTTTCCTCCTACATATATTTCCCAGAATTAATTTAAAATCAAGGAAAAATGTGGTCATGAGTCCTAGATCATTCAAATAACTTTGTATACACTATCCAAGTTTATGAAATAATCATCACACATACTGGCAGTTCGCAATAAAAATGATTGATATTTGTAAAGTACTTTGACTTTTGAAAGCCATTTTCAGATCCATTCTTTACAACAACTCTATAAGCATCCCCAGGGAATGGACTATGTTTTATTGCCCTCTACATTAATGGCACAGTATAGGCAATTAATAAATATTTTATGAATTAACGTGAATTAGGAAAAAGAAGAAATTTATTGGGTAGATGTGTAAATGAATGATTAAAACACAAGTAGTTTATTGTTTTATTTTAGTGTATATTTTGGAAATATATTTATAATCCATCTCTCTAATTCATATTTGTAATGGTGTTTTATTTTTTTGGTTTTTTTTGTTGTTCCACTTATTTATGCATTCATGGATTGTTTATTGTATGTGCCTTGACCAGAGATCAAATTCACAACCTTGGCATATGGGGTTGATGTCCTAACCAACTGAGCTACTTGGCCAGGCCTCTGTATGATGTTTTAGATGGCTAAGTGTATATAATCTTGCCCTTAATTTTTCCTTTTTATTTAACACCGATCAATTAACAAAAATATATATAATTCAGGGGTATTCCTTCTAGTCCTATATAATAAAAGACTATTATGCAAATCAACCAAACAGTGGAATAACTGGTGGCTACAATGCGCATTAACCACCAGGGAGAGACGCTCAATGCAGGAGCTGCCCCCCTGGTGGTCAGTGTGCTCCCATAGGGGGAACGCTGCTCAGCCGGGCTCATGGCTGGTGAGCACAGTGGCTGTTGCGGGAGCCTCTTCCACCTCCGCTGCAGCGCTAAGGATATCTGACTGCCTGACTGCCGTGGGGAGAGGGCTTAAGCCGTTAGTTGGATATCTCCTGAGGGCTCTCAGACTGTGAGAGGGCGCAGGCCAGGCTAAGGGACCTCCCCTTGCCGAGTACACTGATTTTGTGCACCGGGCCTCTAGTAATTCTATAATACATCATCTATACACTGTACTGTGTGTTCACCACCACAAGTCCTCCCCATCCATCACCATTTATTCCCCTTGTACCCCCTCACCCACCTCTCTTAATCTTCCGCTTCCCCGGGCCCTTATTTTGCTTGAGTATTGTAGTTTCAGGGCAATTTCCTTTCTGTCTTAAATTGCATTCCTATCTTTAGGAATATTTTTATCGTATAACTGATTTCAACTCAGACATGATGAGATTCTCTGAGTGTTTTCACAAATAAGTGAAGAACGTAGATATGCTTATACTTGTTTTTGTATGTCTTTTCCTTTGTCTATTTTACTTACCATTCTAACAGCATTCCTAGAATTTATTTTATTTGAGCCTCTTTTATATTAAATATCATGATTTTTTACAGATTTCAGTGACTCCATTTCAACCACTGACTTTTGCTTTTAAGATAACAAGTTTCCACTGGTTTGGTTTATGTCATTCCAATTCCTTCTAGTTTTATATCTACTGACCAATACCCACTAATACTCTCTTCAATTTACTCTGACACATGCTATCCAAACCATCAGCAGCTGCATTATGCTAAGAGATAAATCAGACAGAGAAAGACAAATACTATAAGATATCACTTATATGTAAAATTTAAGAAAGCCAAATTCCTAGAAATAGAGAGTAGAATAGTGGTTGCCAGGGGTTGGGGGTGGGGGGTGGGGTGGAGGAAGTGGGGTGATGTTGGTTAAAGGGTACAAACTTCCAGTTATAAGATGAATAATTTCTGGGGGTTAATGTACAATATGATGAATATAGTTAACAATACTGTAGTATATACCTGAGAGATGCTAGAGAATATTCCTTAAACATTCTCACCGCACCAAAAACAGGTAACTATGTGAGGTGATGGCCATGTTAGCCCTATTGTGGTGATCATTTGGTAATACATATGTGTATCAAATCATCATTTGTATACCTTAAATTTATATAATGTTATGTATCAATTACATCTCAATAAAGCTGGGGGGATAAAAATTATCAACACATCAAATTATCTTATACTCTAGTGTTCTTGTTAGTGTAGGTAGCTAGTTAGCATTAATAAAGGAAAGGAACAAAGGTAAGCAGATATTAAACAAAATAAACTAGGAAGCAGATTTGGAAAATAAGCCTGCTTCACTAGGAAATTGAAGCATTCATGAGCTCCCCCCTTGGGATCTAATCCCAAAGAAAGCAGTAATTAACCAGGATTACTGAGGAAGCAATAAAAACAGCAGCAGAAATTCTTCTGCTTGGTACATGTCCAGTAGAAGCCAAGATGACAATGGTAAGGAGGAAGTGTCTAGCCTGGGAAAAAGATCATATTGGATAAGGGACACAACCCTGGAAGGTCAAGGAAATGGACTAGTTAGGGCAAGGGCTCAGCACAAGTCCAGGAAGAATTACGAAACTGATTGGTTAGTTTGAAAGAGAACTGGTCCCTCCCAAGCCCAGGGTAATATAATCAAAACTTAAAGCACTCTCATGCTCTCTCTCTCTTGTTCTCTCTCTCACCCTGTAACATGGGTTTAATTGCCCAATCATTTGCACATTCTCTCTCCATAGCAACCAGAAGGGGCCCAGTATTTGCATGGGCCCCAACCAGGGCCTTAACTTTGGATCTGGCAAGCTGCACTGGCTCCACACATGGCACCAGCTTGGGTACTGGGTAATGAAATGCAGCACTGGACTGAGTGCAGCTGGGAAGAGAGAATTGGACTGAGCTTTGGCATGGACTGAACCAATAGCACAGAATTTCTGAATTCCAGTCCTGCTTCTGGGCTTGATAAAAACAAGGCTGAACTTTTTCCACAGCAAGATGGATGGAGATGAGGCATTGGGAACCTGGGGCAATCTTTGATATCTATTCCAATAAATCTTACCATTATATTAAATTCTTCTATTTGTGGGTCCCCAAAATGCTTTTCTTGTGATTTTGTGGAAGGACCCCATTTCAAACAGAAACTCTCAGTTGTTCGAGTTTTCTCGAAAATCTTTATATCATTTTTGTGTTATCTGTTATGCCTGAAACCTAAATATTCTTTTACTAATGCTCCCATCAGGTAAGAAAAAGTTTATTTTTCAAATCGGAAATAACCCAAAATAATCTATTAATAATCTATTAATAAGGACTTTGTTTACAGTATTAAATTACAGTAAAAATTTAATAGTTTCCTTTCAAGTTTCTAAGTTGAAACTTGTTACAGAATTTTCCATTATAATTACTTTACCTTTAAGTAATAAGGTAAAGTATAGGCTGTTTAGAAGAAAAAAAACACTAGTTATAAAATTTTCTTTTATGTGTTTATTTTATACTTTGCAGGAAAACACAATTCCTTATTTTTATTGACAAAAAATTTTTTATGAATGATGAGTACAGATGATTTTTTTTTTCAACAGAAACTTTGCAGAAGGGAAAGGCACAATATATTCAAAGTCATAAAAAGAGAAAACCTACATATAAGAATAGTCTACCCAGCAATATTATCATTTGGAATTAAAGGGGAGATAATTTCTCAAACAAGCAAAAGATAAAAGAGTTCAACACCACTAAACCAACACTACAAAAAATGTTAAAGGTACTTCTTTAAGTGAAAAAGAAAATGCCAAAACTAAAAATAAAAAATTATAAGAAAGAAAAAAAATCTCGTCCATAAAGGCAAATATTTAGTAAAAGAAGTAGATCAACCAATTACAAAGTTAGTTTGAAAGTTAAAATACAAAGGAAAATCGTTTGGGCAAAAATAAAAAGGATCCCAAATCAATTATATAGAAAAGATTCCTTTATTAACTTTTGGTCGAGAATATGTTTGTATATTTTCAGAAAACAACTCCAAGACCATGTGGATTCCTGCAACAGAGAGGAATTGACAGGTCTGCTCCAACCACGAAGACAAGAGGAGAAACAGTCCAGAGATGGGAGACGCTGACGACGCCTTGCCATGCTAGCAGTCAGCAGCTGTGCGACACAGCAGGTTGCCTAGGATCAACCAGAGAGGGTCAGACCTGCATTGCCACCATGTGCCCACCATCCAGATATCATTGCTGGCATGTACACATAAGGAACTGTTTGACATTGAAAGGGGGACTCAGAACTGTTGGACATTGAAATTGGGACTCAAACATTTTTTGTTATTATATGTTTATTTCTAGTCTGCAGAGGCAAGACTTTTTAAAGGAAAGAAAAGGGGGAAAAATAGATACAGAAGCAAAGAAGCATTGAACAGACTGTCAAACTACAGCGGGAAGGCAGAGGAGGTTTTGTGTGTGTGGGGGGGGGGGCTGTAAGAGATCAACTGAAGGACTTGTACGCATGCATATAAGCATAACCAATGGATAAAAGACACTGGGTGGGGGGCAGGTAAAGGCATGTACTGGGGGGAAAGGGAGGCTGGGGGAAGGTCAATGGGGGAAAAAAGAGACATATGTACTACTATTTGTAATACTTCAAACAATTAATAAAATTTAAAAGAAAAAAAATACAAAGATTCTAAGAACATGTGAAACTACAATTTTAAATTAAGGGATTCAACACACATAAAAGGTGTAAAATATGATGTCAAAAACATAAACATGGGAAATGAGTAGTTTGAAGTACTTTTAGAATATGTTCAAAATTAAGTGAACATCCACTTAAAATAAACTGCTATACACATTGTTATAGATGAGTCTCATGGTAACCACAAACCAAAAACCTATAATAGATACAAAAAATAATAAAGATAATGGAACTCAAACAAATAACTAAAGAAAGCCTCAATATACAAGAAAAGACAGCAAGAGAAAAATGCACAAAGAAAAACTACAAAAAACATTCAGAAAAAATTAAAAAATGGAAATATTTTATACTTACCAATAATTAGTTTAAATTTAAAGGACTAAATGTTTCAATTAAAAAACATAGGGTGGATGAATTGATAAAAAACAAAATTCATGCATATGCTGCATTCAAGGGACTCACCTCAGATTGAATGATACACACAGACTAAAAGTGACATTATGGAAAAAAGACATTTCAGGAAAATGGAAATGAAAAGAAATTTAAGGTAGTGACAGTTACATCAGACAAAATAGACTTTAATACAAAGACTATCAAGAGATAAAGAAGGGCATTACATAATGATAAAGGGATCAAGCTAACAAGAGTATATAACATGTAAACATCTATGCACTAAATAAATAGGAACACATAGCTACATAAACAAACATTTCTTAAAATATATTTTTATTGATTTCAGAGAGGAAGGGAGCGGGAAAGAGAGATAGAAACATCAATGATGAGAGAGAATCACTGATCGGATGCCTCTTGCATGCCCCACACTGGAAATCAAGCTCCCAACCCAGGCATGTGCCCTGACTGGGTATTGAACCTGACCTCCTGGTTTATACATTTATGCTCAACCACTGAGCCATGCCCTGGGCCATAAAGAAAATATTGGAATATATAAAGGGAGAGATCAACAGTATTGAAATAACAATAGGGGACTTCAACACTCCACTTACATCAATGAATGGATTATCCAGACAGAAAACAATCAGGGAAATAGTGGCCTTAAGTGACATATTAGTCCAGATGAACTTAATATACAGAAGGGAACTTAATTTGCAGAAAGGAAAGGCACAATATATTCAAAGTCATATTAACAGATGATTCAACCCCAAAACAGAATACACATTCATTTCAAGCACACATGGAACATTTTCTAAGATAGACCAATGTTTGACCACATAACAAGTCTCAATACATTTAAGAAGAGTGAAGTTGGTGCCATTATAATAACCTGCTTATTATGTAACAGGAAAGGAGCAAAGGAGATACTAGATAACATAAGCATGACATTTATACAGCTTTGCCAGGAAGCTGCAGTTAACATCTCCAAGTCTATTTCCCACAGATCAATGTAGGAAGGGACAGGACAATAGACACATGCTCAGTAAGGTATGGGTGACTTGGGAAGATGCCTACCTGTCAGTCACACCTGGGAGTGAGTCAGTGTCCAGAATAGGCATGACTACTGCAAGGGCACAAAATCTAAGATACTTAACTCCTAACGAAAGGGAGTTCCCTCTTGCTCTCTTGCTGCTCACACCTGACTCCTGACCTGCAGAACGTACATGCTCTGTACTCACCCACGTGGCTCAAAGCCATGTGGGACCCACACAATGAATTAATGGACTGAATCTAGCCTGATGCTACATCAGATTCAATTCCATCATGGAATGGAAACTCTGGATACTGGGCCTGCCTTTAGCTCTAATGAGCTCCCAGCTTCATATTTTGTAGGACTGGTTTAAGGGACATGGGACTTTGAAACCAAGGAATATAATTCCATGCAAATATTTTTGGGGGCCTCTGTAAATTCTCATTCCACCAGTACCGCAAGAACCTTAATCCCACTAGCAATGGAGGAATTCCACCCACCCAAACCTCCAGCTACAAAATCATATCAAGTATTTTCACTGATCACAATGGTATGAAACTGGAAATCAATTCAAGAGGAAAACTGGAAGAAAAAAAACACACAAAAATATGGAGTCAAAGCAACATGCAATTAACAATCAATGGGTTAAAAAGGACATCATGGAGGACATTTAAAAATATCTTGACAAATGAAAATAGAAACACAACAATCCATCATCTATGAGACACATCAAACGCAGTTTGAATAAGGAAATTTATAGCAATACAGACCTGCCTCAAAAAAGAAAAATATCAAATAAAATGCCTGAAATTATACCTAGAAAAGCTGGAAAAATAAGAATGAAAAAGCCAAGTGAGTAGAAGGAAGGAAATAACAAAGACCAGTGGAAAAACAAATGAAATAGAGACTAAGTAAATCAAAACATTAATGGACCAAAGATCTCATTCTTTAAAAAATGATAAAGTTTTGATAGTAGACAAACAAAATTGATAAAAATTTAGCCAGACTCATCAAGAAAAAAAGAAAAGGCCCAAATAAATAAAATCAGAAAGACGACAGGTAACAACCAGAAATATGAAGGATTTTAAGAGAATACTTGAACAATTATATGTCAACATACTAGACAACCTAGAACAGTGGTCAGCAAACTGTGACTCGCGAGCCGCGGTTTGCCGCTCTGTTGACTAATGAGTTTGCCGACCACTGGGATAGGCGTTTAATCACAAGGAACAACAACAGCCTGTAATTATTGGAATCGAGAGTCTAGGTCAGTGGTTGGCAAACTCATTAGTCAACAGAGCGGCAAACCGCGGCTCGCGAGCCACAGTTTGCCAACCACTGACCTAGAACAAATAGATAAATTCCTATAAACATGCAATTTTCTAAGACTGATCCAGAAACAAAAAATATGAACAGACCAATTACTAGTACTGAAATGGAATCAATAATCAAAAAGCTTTCAACATTCAAAAACCCAGGACCATACAGCTTCACAGGTGAATAACAAAAAAACAGTTAAAGAATTAATACCTATCCCTCTCAAACTATTAAAAATAAAACAGAAAAAGAGGGAGAGCTTCCAAACTAATTATATAAGGCCACCATTGAACTGATACCAAAACCATGTAGTGCTACTACTAAAAAAATAATTGACTATATCACTAATGAACACAGATACAAAAATCCTCAACAAAGTATTAGCAAGCAATTCAACAACACATGAAAAAGACCATACATCATGATCAAGTGGGATGTATTTTAAGGATGCAAAGATGGTTGACTATGGGCAATTATTGAATTGTGATATACCACATAAAGTGACTGGTAACAATGGCAGAGAGACTGAGAGGGCTGGCCGCTACACCCATGTACAGCAGCTGAGAAGCAGGAGGGATATCTTGGCTGCAAAATCTCCCATAAGGTGTGTGGGGTCTGAACCTCATGCCAAGAATCCCAATCTAGAGCACCAGTGCTGGTAATAGGAGCCTGCATAGCACCCGGCAGCAAAAACCTGCAAGTAGTCTGTTCACCTAGAAGAGGAGGGAGACTGCTAGAAATCCAAGTGCTCTCTTACAAGACAAGAGCACAGGATCTTGCTCTTGGACACTAACCTAGGGCTCTGGTAGAGGGAAGGCAACTCAGGGCATATCTTACCTAATAAAAGAGAAACATGCAAATTAACCATCACTCCGCTACACCCACAGCCAATCAGAGTGAGTATGCAAATTAACCCAACAAAGATGGAGGTTAATTTGCATATGCAGGCACCCAGCAGAGTGAAGCCTGCTATGAGGGGAAGGGGGGCGGCAGAGGGAGCTATTGTAGTGGTGCTTCAGACAGAAGCGAGGACTTGCTGGCTCCAGGCAGCCCGGGAGCGAGGAGGTGCCGGCTGCTGGGCAGCCAGGGAGCAGGGATTTGCCGGCTGCTGGGCGGCCAGGGAGCGGGGACTTGCCGGCTGCTGGGCAGCCAGGGAGCAGGGACTTGCCGGCTCCTGGGTGGCTGGGAGTGAAGCCAGGGGAAGGAAGGCCTATTCTTGCACGAATATCATGCAACGGGCCTCTAGTAGGAGTAATAAAGAGAAGGTCTGGGTGGTGTGGCCCTGAGGAGAGATCTGGAGGGTCAGCCACTAAGGTCCCATTCCTAAATCCTGCATTGCCCTCAGGTGCCATATTGCCAGAGCTGAGACTCCTATTCTTACAATGCCAGCCTGGGGACTGCACTAACCTGGACTTCCAACTATTGGCAACACTACCCTGCCAAGTTTGAGTCCCGCAGAAAGGTATATTGGCTTCACTTCATAGGGACCTTTGGTGTGCCCTTTTTCTGGAGATGCTCTAGGTGGACATTCAGACAGTCAAAGAGCATAGAGCTGTGTGGCTTTTGGAACAAGTACCAGTCTTTCACCCCTCCTACAGGCTTGACTGGTACCAACCTGAATGAAAGTTTGTCTTGATATGTCCTCCCAAGTCCTGGTGGCCTCATCTTACTGAGCTCAGTTCTGCAGGGGGTAGGGATGCTCATAGCTGGGAACTTCGAAGTGTGTATCTATCAATGGCTCTTGTATTGGACTCAAACCAGTACTGGGTTTTGCAGCTGCAGAGTAAAGAAGCAAAGTACTTGCCCCCCCCCCCTGCTCCTGCATGCTTGGCCAGCACCACCCCCAATGGAGAAATATTTTGATCTGTCCTCCCAAGTCCCAGTGGCCCAGCCCTGCTGAGCTCAGTTCTCTAGGGAAAAAGGAGTGCTCCTCAGAGCTGGGTCCTTTGGAGAGTATCTCCTTCAGAGGATTCTGTCCTGGACTCAGATGGGTGTTGGGTTGTGAGGCTGTGAAGCAGAGGTTGAGGCGATGTGCTTGCCCCACTACTGCAAACTCAGCTGGCACTATCCCCAATGGTAGACTATTTTCATCTGTCTTCCTGAGCCTTGGTGTCCCCACCCTGCTGAGCTTGCTGTTGCAGTGGGAATGGCTGC
This sequence comes from Plecotus auritus, assembly GCF_963455305.1. Taxonomy (NCBI): domain Eukaryota; kingdom Metazoa; phylum Chordata; class Mammalia; order Chiroptera; family Vespertilionidae; genus Plecotus; species Plecotus auritus. Next base: position 31,334,032 of record NC_137784.1, read on the forward strand.
TGGCACCCAACCTGAACCTGTATTGCATTTCTGGCAGAGACTAAGTGGTATGGCTCTGTAGTAGGGGCCACTTCCCTCCCCCCACTGAGTGCCCAGTAAGAGACCCAGTAGCCCCATCTTCCTGACTCAAGTGGCCCCACACTACCAAGTTTGTACTTTGTAGAAGGGTCTGTGGGTTGCAGCCAACCTGGCCCATTCTATAGCCTGCCTTTCTTTTCTTTCTTTCTTTCTTTCTTTCTTTCTTTCTTTCTTTCTTTCTTTCTTTCTTTCTTTCTTCTTTCTTTCTTTCTCTCTTTCTCTCTTTCTCTCTTTCTCTCTTTCTCTCTTTCTCTCTTTCTCTTTTTTCAAAGGGTTCTGGAGTAAGACCAGGCAACATCAGGGCATGGTGGAGTAGCCAGCAGGTGAAGGCAGACCTCAGGGATCCTTGCACATTTTATTGATCTGTGCTTAGCTCAGAGCTGGAGGAATTCCAACCTTGTACATAGCTTAGCCCAGGGGTGGGCAAACTTATTGACTCAAGGGCCACAGTGGGTTCTTAAACTGGACCGGAGTGCCAGAACAAAAGCATGGATGGAGTGTTTGTGTGAACTAATATAAATTCAAAGTAAAGGAGCGGAGGGAAGAGCAAGAGAACCAGATAGAACAGCCGGATCCGGCCCGCTGGCCGTAGTTTGCCCAAGGCTGGCTTAGCCCCTCCCATGCACACCCAAGCCCAGTAGATGCAACCACAAACAGTGAATAGTATGGTAGCACCACACAGGTAGCCCAAAGCTGGTTACACACAACTTCTTACATTGACCTGCAATGGAGGTCTTCCCATGGGGACCCAGAACTCACACAACCAATAGTGAGCTACAGACCACACCAGAGCTCAACCGAATTAGCCACATGAGCAGGACTCCCAAAGAGGGATTGCAACAAGCACCAGACCCACTGGGAACAAAATCTGCCTCCAGTGGCAGCCCCTGCACAGAGTCTCATACACAGTGATAAAGGTTTACCCTTATAGTCACACAGCCTGAAGGGTTAAGTCCATCCACAAAGGGACAATAGCATTCAAGACTCAACTATGATAGGGGGTGCACATAACCCACAAAAACATTCCTGGTGATCTGGAAGATTGGGCCACTAAACCAAACAAGACACCATCATAAAGCTATCACAACAATTCTGGGAGTCATAGCAGATCTACCTAATACACAGGGAAAAACAAATAAAAAAAGCAGACAAAATACGGGACAAAGAAATATGCCCCAAATGAAAAAAACAAACAAACAAAAAAAAGAGACATACCCAGGGAAAAAATGAAATGATATGGAAGCAACAAAGATATCAGATGCAGAGTTTAAAACAATGGCTATAAGGGTGTTTAAGGAAGAATGGATTATCTCAGCGAGAACTTAAACAATGAGAGAGTAAGCATTAAAAATGACATAGAAACCATAAAAAGAACCAGTGAGAAATGAGGAATAACATCTGAAATGGGTCATACACTGGAAGGAATCAACAGCAGGTTAAATGAAACAGAGGATCTTATCAGAGATTTAGAGGAAAATATAACAGTGAACACACAAGCAAAACAACCCTCTTTTAAAAATAAAAGAGAATTTTAAAAAATGAGGAAAGTCTAAACTGCCTCTGGGATAACATCAAGTGTAAAACGGCCTCTGGGATAACATCAAGTGTAACAAAACAAGCATCATAGGGGTACCAGGAGAAGACAGTGAACAAAGGGTTGGGAACCTGTTTGAAGAAATAATGGCTAAAAGCTTTCCTAATCTGGTGAAGAAAGAAGATAGAAAAAAATACACAAGTCCAGGAAGCACAGAGTCCCAGTAATAATGAATTTAAAAAGTCCCACAACAAAATACATCATAATTTAAATGGCAAAGGTTAAAGAGAAAATCTTAAAAGCCACAAGAGAAAGGCAGTTTGTTACCTACAATGGAGGTCCCATAAGGCTAACAGCTTACTTTTCAACATAAACTCTTTAAGCCAGAAGGGATTGGCATGAAATATTCAAAGTGATAAAAAGCAAGGATGTACAACCAAGACTACTTTAACTAGCAAGGCTATCATAAAATTGAAGAAGAAATAAAGAGCTCCCCAGCCAAAAAGAAAATATAAAATAAAGGAGTTCATTACCATCAAACCAATATTGCAAGAAATGTTAAAGGGCCTTATTTAAGAAGAAAGGAAAAAAATGTATAGAGCAAGTAACATAGGTTTAAAAATTAAATTGGTAATAAATAAGTATCCATCAAAGTAGCTTTCTAAGTCAATTATTAAATGGTCCAATTAAAAGACATAGCATAACCCTGGCTGGTGTTGCTCAGTTAGTTGGAGTGTCATCCCATGCATTGAAGGGTCACAGATTTGATTCCCCATCAGGGCACATACCTAGGAAAGGATTCAATCCCTAGTCCCTAGTCAGGGTGATTATGAGAGGCAACTGATCAATGTTTCTCTCTCATATAGATGTTTCTCTCTCTCCACCTCCCTCCCTCTTTATTGGAGTAAGTTTCTCCTTGACCCTACTCGTTTCACCAATTGTTGGAGTACTCACTCCTTGAATCATGCTCCACTATGCTAACTTGCTTATTGGGTCTGAGTCCCTCTGCCAAGGACTGGACCTTCTTGGACACTGGGTCTTAGAAGACGGAGAAGACATGAGAAGTTGTGGGTATATAAGAGAGTCTTTATTGTAGCCCAAGTAGCCATTGCTACTAAGGAGCCATTAGACAAAGGAGTCCACTAAAGTAGGCCTTGCTAATACAGTAACAAACACAGGAACCATCCTAGAAAAAATAGCCAGCACTGGCTGGTCAGTAATACATCTTCCCCACAGTACAGCCCCCAATATAGGTGCTATACAGAAGCCAGCCACAGTCTGGTCAGTGGCAACTTATATAAGTGCATACACGCTCAAACAAAAGAGGCTTTATGCCAAATATTGAACTCAATCTTTTGGGTTATAGAAAGGCATGCCTTCACAGTATCTGTGTCCTTGCTTTTGCACTTGTGTATAGAAAATTAGCCTTGAACACCCTGATTAGGATTCCCACACTCAGAGTTGCCTTGAACATCTGGTGTACTCTGGACAGGGCCCCCATATTCTCTCTCTAAAATCAATAAAAAACAATATCCTCAAATGAGGATTAAAAAAATGTAAAGACATAGGTTACCAGAATGGATAAGAAAACATGACAAATCTACACATGGTGCCCAAAAGAGACCCACCTCAGAACAAAAGGTGTGCAAAGACTGAAAGTGAAGAGATGGCAAAAGTCAGGCAATCAATGAGGGGAATGTAGCCCCTGTTTAAAAGCCAAACCCCTCAATCTCTGCCAGAATCTCCAACTCTAGTTCCCCTAGGAGGGCTTGCTTCAGTTTAAGTTTGGGTACTGAGAACCTTTCCCTCTGCAAGAGTAAGCACAGCCGCCCCAGGCTCAGGGGTATAGATCAAAAGAATCTCCCATTGGGGATGATGCCAGTCCAGCCCACATGAGTGAGCTAAGCACTTCATCCTAGCACCACACAATAGCCTCTGAGAGTCTCAGAATTTGAATGTCCCCACTCTGAACCTCTCTGCCTTGCCCCCATGGAACTGGACCCAGTGGTGTTATCCAGGACTTGGTAGGGCCGATCCAAACAGTCTCCCATTGGGGGTGGTGCCTACAAGCCTATAGGAGGGGAGTGGGCACTTCTTCCCCTTCCCAGGTTAGCATGGGCTGAACTCACAGGGGAGATAGGATTTTCCTCCCTACAATGTAGCCACACAGCCCAGAACTTGCCCATCTGACTCCTGGACAGAAGCATCCCAGGAAAAATTCCAGCTCTGTGAAGCTCCTAGTTTCCCCTGGGCTGCTGAACTAAGCAAGATGGGCCAAATGTCCCAGACCTGTGCAGCACTCTGATCTCTTTGTGGCCAGTCTAAGCATGGCAGGGCTGAAAGTCCCAAGCTCCACACTGCCAAACTCAGCAGGAAAGGGCAGGGCCTAGTGGCTCAACATTTGTGGTGGATGGTGCCTGCTGTGAGCTAAAGATTGGGGAGACCAGTCCTTTATCCCAAGCCACAAAGTTTAGTCACCATCTGAGTTTCTACCAAGATCTTCCCCAGGAAACAGAGGATCCCTTAAAGTCACTGCTGAGCATAACCAGCAGACACCTCCATAGGACCATAATATGGTAGTGTGGTTTCACCATCGGTCATAGTCCAGACTCCCCAGACTGATGCTATAATAATAGGAGTGCTCTTCTCTGAAAGAATGTGGTCTGAGTCTCCAGGAAGACTGAATCCACACTTATTTTCACTGCCAGATGTTACAGGACTCCTCCTCTCATCTCTGTTGCTCTAGGTTGGGGATCTGTGCATGGGTTTGAGATGGAAGGAGTTTTGTAGCCACAATCTCCCTTGAGCTTCTCAGCCACAGCCACACCTGTGTGTGGAAGGGGTCCCTTTCTGCATCTCTGCCCTTCTTACCAGTATCCATGTGGCTTCTTCTGTAATCCTTGGTTATACTATTTCAGTTCAGTTAACCTTCAGTTGGTTGTTAAGATTGATTGCTCTGTAATTTAACTGTAAATCCAGTTTGGGGCTGGGAGCAGGTGGGTGCAGCTTCCACCTATTCTGTAGCCAACTTGGAATCCTCTCAGTTGCATTTTTATATACCATTAATGAATTATCAGAAAGAGAAGCTAAGTAAACAATTCTATATATAATTGCAACAACAAAAACACAAGGTACCTAGAAATAATTTTCTTAAAAATTTAACCAAGGAAGTAAAAGACCTGTACTCAGAAAATTATAGGATAATGAAGAAAGAAATTGAGGAAAATACAAGTAAGTGTAAACATATACCATGTTCATAGAAAGAATAAACATTATTAAAATGTCCATACTACCCAAAGTATGCCATAGATTCAATGCAATTATAAGATCTAGAAACAGCCCAAGTGCCCATCAGTAGATGAGTGGTTAATAAAGTAGTAGTACATTTACACCATGGAATATTATGCAGCTATAAAAAATAAGGATCTCTTGCCCTAGCTGGTTTGGCTTGGTGGACGGAGCCTCAGCCTGGGGACTGAAGGGTCCCGGGTTTGATTCTGGTCAAGGGCGCATGCCCAGGTTGTGGGCTCAATACCCAGTGGGGGGCATGTGGGAGGCAGCTAATAGATGGTTCTTT